>NC_056736.1:456834832-456879832 GCF_019279795.1 Protopterus annectens
CTTCTTGTATTCTATTTTCCATGTCATTCACAGTTTCTTCTATGCCTGTCATCTGGATCTTCTGTTGTTGCAGGTCCATATGTAACAAGTCTATTTGTTTTGTAGTTTTTTCTATGAAAGTGTCTATTTTAGTATCCATTTTATCCATCTTAGCAGTAAGTTGCTGGACTATAATTATCAGAGACTGAAGTTCTTTCTTGATGCTGGAGTCTTGAGAATTTGTCTTACTGGAACTCATTTCAGACTGATAAACTGACAGAAAAATTTCCAAAGTAATTTCTGACAGGAATATTATTAAGATTTCCTTTCTTTTTTAGATATAGTTCAAGAACTATATAAAACAAACATATTTAGAAAGAAAATTACTTCAAAAATTAATTTTTTAAGTAATTAATTCCTGTCAATGTAATGAAATTGGTGGAGCTGAAGAAATCTGCTGCTATCCTGTGTTCATCCTTGGCCACGCCCCCGACTGCCTCTCTTTCTGAGTGATGTGTTGGCTACCATCAAGCCATTTGTTAGAAGTTTAGAATGGCCTCTCCTTCTTTATTACTCCTGCCTCACTCATGTGGACCTAGGCAGCCCTCATATCCTGTTCTGTCTGTCTCAATATGTGCATTCAGGTCACCCATTATCAACACCAATTCAAGTTGTCCTGCTTTATCTAGTAGGTCCTGCAACTGCTGTCAGAATGCAATTTTTTCCTCACTATTACAACAGTGGGGCATAGGCTGAGATTATGAATACTGCCTCTCATTACACTGGAGTCTGACTGCCATAAGTCTGTCACTTATTCTGATGATAACTGTCACTGCCTCATGAAGCATCTCTCTCACCATAATTCCCACACCATTTCTAGCCTGTCCTTCTCCTGAGTAGTAAACTCTGGATCCTAAGACAAGTGGCTTTGCAGCACTGCCCTTTGACCTTGTCACCTGGATTCATAGGATGTCCACCCTCCTCCTTCCCATCATGTCATCCACTTTCAAGCCTCATCTTGCCAGTGAACCTACACTGAGTGTGGGAATTTTTAGTTCATGTTTGGCAGGTTGATTGGTTTTACGATCAGCTTTTCACTCAACAGAGCTATCCTGGGTAACCCAGCCCGGGCAGCTAGACACAATCTGGCCAGTAGTATATTACCCAGGGATGCTAGACTTTATGGTGGACCACATGCTGGCCAATAGATGTATAGACACCCTTTCCACTGTTAGCATGCATCCCTGCTGTAGGTCTGGGTAGGTTGGGTCCTCAATCCACCTATCAATGGCAAATATCCATGCCCATTTTGGTGACATTAGTCAACATGACTGGGTCACCTAGAACCATATCTTTACACTGTTGAGTGGCTAACCCTGCCATAGCATGTAGTCTGTGATCTATGTTCTCCTATCTTGAGGGTAGTGCGCACCACAGTAGATGCCCAAAGTGATTGGTCTATACAGCTCTTCCCCCTATATGGCACCATCTAGAGTCTTTGCTGATTCAGAGATATGCTAACTGCAATGAGGAAAGACCTCATTATCGGTTATTTGGCATGTCTCTGAATTGCCCTTGACTACTGTCAGTACAAATCAGCACTTTCCTGCAGTAGTCAACACTGGCAGCCTATGCACTGTGCTGGTATAGGCATCCCCTACTCACTTTTCCACATGCATGCACGCATAAACCCACACACAATGATATACCTCTTACCTGTTGTTGAGTTGATAAAATGCCCCTGATGTCTCTTCTTATTTTTTTTCCCTGCCCTCACAAATTACAGATATTTAGAGTCAGTCAATAATGCAGCATATTAGAGCTCCATACATCTTATTGATTGTAAAGTACATCATAATGGCAGATCTGTTATTCTATTAACCTTTTAATGAGTCACAGTAACAGTTTAAATATTCTCCTTGGTATCATCTAGTGTCCCTCCTGGCATTGTACTGAAACCTCCTCCAACACAGACACAACCCCATCCATCAAATGAACCTGAATTTTCAGGATGCTTCAGCTGCTGGTTGTTATAGATGCTCTGTCCCTCATGACTCAGGGACAGTTGCAGTCACCGAATAATGCCAGACATTAGAGTTTAATACTTATTATTATCTAAAATAATTACTAGACTAACTTGTGAGTTAGCATAGTAGGTTAAGGCTTCTCCTTGTCAAGATTGCAGTATTTGAAACTTTTCCTCCCCACTTTTACTTTTTTTTTTTTTTTTAAGATTTATGAAATAGATTTGAAGCATCCCTGATGTCTAGTGGTGATGCAACATGGTGTATGTGAGTGCCAGGGTACAGGGCTTGAATCTTTGTAAGTGCCTTTAGGGCAGGCTATATAGAGTATCCCTGGTGACTAGTGTCCCCTCCCCCAGTATTGCAGGAGTTGCTCATTAGTCTATGGAACGTGGAGGTATGACAGCCCCTCCAGGACTCACGGATAGACTCACCCATTCACCCATACATACAGACATACATACACATCTATCCTACTCATCCCCTAACTAACCCCCTACTGTGACCACCCAGGTAGACCCACATACACACCTTACACCACTCATACCTCTACATGTACTCACACATGCAGCCACATACTTATACACATGCACACATCCCCCAACACTACTTGTTCTCTAACAAGACTAGGTGAATGTGAGCTTTTCACCATGTTCATTAACATGGACAGCCAAAATAACTTATGGGCAGACAATGCAACTTATGCAGCTAAGTAATTAAACACTTGGCTACGTAAATGTCTTACCACATGCATTTCTGTTAGGGAGCACACTTAGCTAAACAGCATAGACTGCTTCCCAGAATGCCTCATTAATATTTGCAGTAGGTCACAGAGGCAGCCCCACTATTTTGTTCCATCTATTGGTGGTACCTCTGAACTGTAAATGGTTACCACAAATTGTATACCAGGCTTACACCTTGCAGTAACTTTTCTGAATTTGGCCCATTTTCTCTTTATTGCTGCATAATTTTTTTTTGGTTCTCCACAGCTGACCATCAGCTGTCCCAACGTCCTCTCCTTGTTCAGCAGGTACACCGGACCTACCTTCATCTCTCCCAGGTAGTAACAACCCATGTCTGGACATGGTGAGGAGGTTAAAGACCACTAGACAGCATCACATTGCTGAAGGGGAGTGGTATATTCTAATTCCTCACCCCTGTGTAAACCCAGTAACCCCTGAAGGTGGGACATATAATGAGTGACAGTACTGAATTACCCCTATCTATTGCAAGGGGGCTGATGTCAGCAGAATTCCCCACTCACCTTCAAGCAGTACCTCACAGCTGTTTTACTGGCCAACACAAGAGGAAATCATATCATAACAGTGTGCCTTGAGTGAACCCACCTCCCCAACCAGAATGGCTGCATCAGTCCTCCCTGCCTCCACCATCAAACACCCGAGCTGCCACTTCAACTCTGGTTGCTGGGCTGTAGTCCAGGCTGTATTCCTCTATACCATCAGCACAGGCACTGCTGCAATCCTCACAATACTTCTCAAGTAGGAACACGTATGTGTCTGCATATGTGCCTTAAGTATGCATATGCTACATTTCTTCCGCTTTACTTTATAATGTAAAATACCAAATAAAAAATAAAATTACCAACAGGCCACATACTTAATGACAGATTTCATTATATATTTACTAGATACTTACAAGATACTGGGGGTAGAATTACTGTCAAAAACACACAATCGTCTCAAAAACGCTAGACTTTTAATGAAGCTTTCGGGCTCTCAACCCTTCATCAGCATACATAATTCTCATTTTTTTCACATTTAAATAGAGGGAACAATTAAAATCACATGACCAAACCAACCAATAAAAAGTCCATCACATAAACTTCATTGTAAAATATGTTAATCAGTATGAACAATCTTAAAATAACAGTACTTTTCATCAAGACCTGAGTTATTAATAACTCATCATAAAACTATGAAAACACTAGTATAATTTATTATAAGTTATCTAATTGTTGCTTTACCAGTACAGGTTTTATTCTAGTAGCATTATTTAAACCTGGAGTGGTGTCTGCTTGTAACCTAACTATCCACTCTAACTCCCTTAATTCCAAAAGATTATTAGCGTCACCCCCGCCCTCATACCCACTTGTACTATATCAATACATCTAAATTTGAAACTATGTGTGTCAAATTCTAGTATGTGTTTATATAAAGCATTAGTCTGTATCTGCCTATTTATTTCCGATCTATGCTCTATAATACGGTCTTTAAGCCTTCGTATCGTCTTTCCAACGTAAAACGCCTGACATAGCGTGCAGGTAGCAAGATACACCAATTTCGTAGTATTACAGTTAGCATTACAATAAAATTTAAATTTCTTATTAGTAACCGGATGCTTGAAGTAATAATCTGCTTCTAAAATATCCCCACAACATGTGCAGTTATAACATTTGTAGGTCCCTAGTTTGTTGTTTATTGGGCTTTGTTGTTTTACAAAATCCTTATAACACAGCATATTCTTTAGGGCCTGATGGTTTCTATATGCAAAACTGGGTTTAGACCCTGCTATAAGTTTAAGTTCTGGCATAGCCATCAATATTGGCCAGTTTTTTTCAATTAATTTACATATTTGATGTGTATAACCAGTGTAAGTAGTTATATATCTTATAGTACTATCTTTCCTTATTGTAGATGTTAATGTTTCCTGTTCAACATCTATCATATAACTTGCAAATATAGGTTGATAATCATTAATTCTACCTTGGGTAACCAATTCAATATTTTTATTAATAAGATATTCTGCATACCCACTTTTCATAAATTCTATTTTCATGGCTGCTATCTCATTCGTATAAACTTGTTCTTCTGTTGTTAGTCTACTCACTCTAATCAACTGTGACTTCATTATACCTTTAAATATATGTGGTGGGTGCATGCTGGTACTTTCTAAATATCTCATTGTATGTACATCTTTTTTATGCAGCATTGTTTGTATTTTATTATCTTTCCTATACAATTTTACGTCCAAAAACACCATCTCACTTGATGAAAAGCTCATTTTAAATCTAAAAAAACTTGTATTATTAATGTACGTTATAAACATATGCAGTTCTTCTTCCGTACCATCCCATATGAAAAAGCAATCATCTACAAATCTAACATAACTTTTCACATGTCTATTCAATACATTACTATCATTTAAGATGTGTTCTTTCTCCCAGTGAAACAATACCAAATTTGCAAAAGTATTTGCAACAGAAGTCCCCATGGCAACTCCTGTTAATTGTTTATATGGAATGTCATCAAAAATAAAGATATTAATGTTATAATTGTACATGTTGTGGCGATATTTTAGAAGCAGACTATTTCTTCAAGCATCCAGTTACTAATAAGAAATTTCAATTTTATTGTAATGCTAATTGTAATACCACGAAACTGGTGTATCTTGCTACCTGCACACTATGTCAGGTGTTTTACGTTGGAAAGACCATACGAAGGCTTAAAGATCGTATTATAGAGCATAGGTCGGAAATAAATAGGCAGATACAGACTAATGCTTTATATAAACACATACAAGAATTTAACACACATAGTTTCAAATTTAGATGTATTGATATAATACAAGTCGGTATGAGGGGGGGTGATGCTAATAATCTTTTGGAATTAAGGGAGTTAGAGTGGATAGTTAGGTTACAAGCAGACACCACTCCAGGTTTAAATAATGCTACTAGTATAAAACCTGTACTAGTAAAGCGACAATTAGATAATTTATAATAAATTTTATTAGTGTTCTCATAGTTCTATGATGAGTTACTATAACTCAGGTTTTGATGAAAAGTACTGTTATTTTAAGATTGTTATACTGATTAACATATTTTACAATGAAGTTTATGTGATGGACTTTTTATTGGTTGGTTTGGTCATGTGATTTTAATTGTTCCCTCTATTTAAATGTGAAAAAATGAGAATTATGTATGCTGATGAAGGGTTGAGAGCCCGAAAGCTTCATTAAAAGTCTAGCGTTTTTGAGACTATTGTGTGTTTTTGACGATATACTGCTCTATCTTTGTATTTTATCTTACAACATATTCATTGGTACTGTAGCGAACGCTGTAGGAGGAAACCAAACCAGCCTGCTAATTGTTATTTTCATCTACCAGTTAGATA
This sequence comes from Protopterus annectens, assembly GCF_019279795.1. Taxonomy (NCBI): domain Eukaryota; kingdom Metazoa; phylum Chordata; order Ceratodontiformes; family Protopteridae; genus Protopterus; species Protopterus annectens. Next base: position 456,840,966 of record NC_056736.1, read on the forward strand.
CTAACTACTGAAAATGGCTTTATCTATCAAGAGACTGCTTACAAAGGCAAATAATCCATTACTACAGAATCAAACTGTTAACAACAATCCTCAGGACACTTTGGTGGCTGAAGACTCAACTAAATTAAACAAGGTACTTGGTTTATTGGAGAAGAAAGTTAATAGCTATAAGCAGTTTCAGTGGCAAAGGTTTAGCTTTTTAGCTTACCTTGAACTAGGTATTGTACCTAGAGGACTACGAGTGCTCAAAATGCCCTCGTATGGTAATGTTTATGAGGAGCTATTAGTTAAGTGGCAGCAGCTTAATTTGGAATTGAGTGCAAGTTATATGAGGCTTATGAACAACTATTTTGAAGATACTGAAAAAACCCTGATCGAGGAGATAGAACAATGTGACAAAGATGTTCTAACTATACTCAAGGGTGATGTTTCTAATAGCATTTATCAAGCCTTTATTGAAAGAGTGCATCTGTTGGATACTAGGTTGGAGGTGAAGAAAAAACGAAAGCTGCAACGAGACATTGATGATTATAAAAACGGCCATATTTTTTCTTGGCCGAAAACTGAATACAAACGACCATTTAAGGCTAATAAACAAGTGCAGCAAATGCAGCGTACTAAATCTTTCTCGGATGCAACAAAATCCCTAGACCAGCTGGATGATTTCAATCTACCGCCTGTCTCAACAGGTGGTTCGACCAATCAGCGAATACGTACATCTAATGCCACTTTGATAACGCCCCACCGTCGTGAGGTAGAGAAAACGAAAGAGAGCGGTACTACTTCACATTTACCATCAGGAGAAACAAACGTGGAGTTTTTGTTAACTTCTGCGACAGAAAGCGTAAACCTGGATACACTAAATACACCGATGACATCAGTGCAGCCACGCGAAACCAGGGGAAAGAGGCAGACTGAAATTTCAGCTTTTTTACCTTTTCGGTTGCAGCAACCAGAAAAGGTATTAATACACAAACCGCACACCGAGGGAAGTCCGGTATCTATGATAGGAGAGCAACTCCAACAACAAGGGGCAAAGAGGAAGTACAACAGCCCAAAGAAGAGCAACAAGACACCACGCAGATAAATGAAATTATAAAGATGAGGGAAGGTACTGTAAATTTAACGCAATGTTCTCTTTCAAATGAACATTATAAGTTATTAAGCAAAGGTCTTAAATTTGTTCCCTTTGCTATGGAAAACATAGTGAATGCAATTATTGACCTGAAATTATTTGCTAGAAGTTTAATGTTAAGATTATTATTTAAAAATTCTATTGCAAGTAATTTTGGTTTTAAAAAATCAAGTTTATTCATCCCTCAACTATCTCCTGTTATATTGGCATTTACAAACATTGTTGAATTGGAATTAAGGTCCTTGTTTTCTAAGGGGCATTATGCTGTAAAGGACTATAATTTAACTTACAATGAATATCAAGCTCTTGTATATTTAAAGAATAATAATGATATAATTATTAAGCAGGCTGACAAGGGTGGGGCTACAGTCCTAATGGATAGATGTTACTATACAAGTAAATTCAATAATTTTCTTTCTGATATCAATACATTTAAAAAAGTGACATTGCTTGAAGTTAAAAATCATATAACACAGGTGAATATGGTTATTTATGACATGCAGTTGAATAATGACATCTCATTAGAACTGTTTAACTATTTCTCTACTCCATGTCCTAAAATTCCACAAATATATGGAATACCGAAGATACACAAATCCCTGGATGACCCCCCACTGAGACCTATCGTCTCAGGTAAAGGGTGGATAACGGAACCTATATCTAAATACTTACAAAAAATACTGGCTAATATGTTACCTAAGTGTGACAGTATAATAAAAGATAGTATACATTTTTTAAAAAAACTAAATGTATGGTATAGAAGTGTTCCTGATGATTACATTTTTGTAACACTAGATATAGAGTCTCTATTTACTGTTATTCCCATTAATTATGGTGTAGAAGCAATAAGAAGATTATTATTATGGAATTCAACTAAACAACCATGTGAAGTAAAGAATATATGCTTACTTTAAATTTGGTACTAACAAATAATATCTTTATTTTTGATGACTTCCATATAAACAATTAACAGGAGTTGCCATGGGGACTTCTGTTGCAAATACTTTTGCAAATCTGGTATTGTTTCACTGAGAGAAAGAACACATCTTAAATGATAGTAATGTATTGAATAGACATGTGAAAAGTTATGTTAGATTTGTAGATGATTGCTTTTTCATATGGGATGGTACGGAAGAAGAACTGCATACATTTATAATGTACATTAATAATACAACAAGTTTTTTTAGATTTAAAATGAGCTTTTCATCAAGTGAGATGGTGTTTTTGGACGTAAAATTGTATAGGAAAGATAATAAAATACAAACAATGCTGCATAAAAAAGATGTACATACAATGAGGTATTTAGAAAGTACCAGCTTGCACCCACCACATATATTTAAAGGTATAATGAAGTCACAGTTGATTAGAGTGAGTAGACTAACAACAGAAGAACAAGTTTATACGAATGAGGTAGCAGCCATGAAAATAGAATTTATGAAAAGTGGGTATGCAGAATATCTTATTAATAAAAATATTGAATTGGTTACCCAAGGTAGAATTAATGATTATAAACCTATATTTGCAAGTTATATGATAGATGTTGAACAGGAAACATTAACATCTACAATAAGGAAAGATAGTACTATAAGATATATAACTACTTACACTGGTTATACACATCAAATATGTAAATTAATTGAAAAAAAAATGGTAGTCACATTCTTTGATTTCCTGTCCTTGCCTATTTAAGTGGTACAGTGTGAAATATTTTCTGCTTAAAAATCTCAGCTTTGGCCGGCTAAGAAGTTGCTATATTCAACTGGACATAAAAGAGAATTTAAGTACCTTTATCTGCTCTTTTTTTTCAAAAAAATACAGTATTTAAATTGATTTTAACTGTGTGGAAGGAATATTAGCTGAACTGGAAGTTAGTCAGTGTTTGCTGAATTTTGTTATTTGCTAGTAATTACAGGTGTGGGGGTAGTCACATTCTTTGATTTCCTGTCCTTGCCTATTTAAGTGGTACAGTGTGAAATATTTTCTGCTTAAAAACCTCAGCTTTGTCCAGCTAAGAACTTACTATATTCAACTGGACGTATAAGAGAATTTAAGTACCTTTATCTGCTCTTTTTTTTTCAAAAAAATACAGTATTTAAATTGATTTTAACTGTGTGGAAGGAATATTAACTGAACTGGAAGTTTTCACTCTGCTCTTCAGTTAGTCCCACCTGCCCTCCCTGTTTTTGTTTTGGTGTTAATCTTAGTGGCCTTGCAACTGCCCGCCCCTCTTGTAAATTTGTGTTTGGATACTCCTTCTGGGCCCATCTCATTTGCTCACTCAACTGAGTGCAGTGAGATCATATTCTGATTTCAGGCACTCCTACTGTGTACAAAGAGAGCATCTGGGAAACAGAAAAAAAAAATTTAAGCTTGTTTCCTGCCTTTCCTGTTAAGTGGTATAGACTATTTGTAGGCTTCTGAGCCCCCAAGCCCTTCTGTGTTGGAGGGACGCCTTCTAGCTTAGTTTTTGCAGCACTCAAATCTGTTTCTTTGATCTCAACACTTGTTCAGAAAAAAAAAAAAAAACAAATTCATCTGCTTTTACTGTACTTGTGTTTCTACCTATTTTTTTTTACTTTTGCATCATCTTAAAAGTACTCAATTGTATTTATTACTGCTTGGTGTAACTCATTCTAAGCCTTTTGGTTTAAACACTTGGGCTTCGGACCAATTGTTTTGCACAGAGAGGGTATGTGGTCTGCACTGTAATGGCAGAACAGGTAGCTTACATCCTTCTAGGTTGGGAACTGCTGATTGAGGGCTCAGTGTCTGTTATTCTAAAAGTGTATTAATTCTGGTTTAAGCACTTGGGCTTTCAGGCCAGTTATTTTACATTAAGAGGGTTTGTGGTCTGCACTCTTGTGGGAGGAGAGGCTGGACTCTGCCCTTCTGAGCTGGGAATTTCTGGTTGAAGGCTTATAGTGCATGCATATCTGAACTGCTTCTTACTGAAGTTGGTGCGCCTTGTTTGCTGTGGCATAGACTGGATTTGGGCCTGCTGGATCTAGCTTTGTTTGTGTAACTTGAGCACTAATCCAGGCATTCTCTAAAGTATTCAACTGTATTTATTACTGTTTGGTAGTAACTTGATTAAAGTGTAGCTATCATTCTAAGTCTTTTGGATTAAGCACTTGGGCTTCAGACCAGTTGTTTTACATTAGGAAGGTTTGTGGCATGCACTGTGGTGGCAGGACAGGTAGCTTTCATCCTTCTAAGTTGGGAACTGCTGATTGAGAGCCCAGTGTCTGTTATTCTTAAAGTGTGTTAGTTCTGGTTTAAGCACTTGGGCTTCAGGCCAGTTATTTTACATTGAGAAGGTTTGTGGTCTGCACTCTTGTGGGAGAAGAGGCTGGACTCTGCCCTTCTGAGCTGGGAATTTCTGGTTAAAGGTTTATAGTGCCTGAATATTTGAACTGTATCTTATTGAAACTGGTACACCTTGTTTGCTGTAGCATAGACTAGATCCAGGCCTGCTGAATCTAGCTTTGTTTATATGCTTGTTGTTTGTTTGCTTGTTATTTCCCTGGAACGCTAATTCCACCTAATACACGGCTTCTCAGCGCTTCTGTGGATCACTAGTGATATCTGCATTGCTTACTGTACTTATTTCCTTGTTTCACTTGAAAGAAAGTTACTGTTTGTCGTTTTTGCATTTAAGTTACCTGTAACACATTGCACTTAAGTTACCTGGCACTTGCTCACTAAAGCAATTATATAAGTCAGCACTAAAAATTAAAAGCACTACACCCTCACTCCCCAGTGGCCCTGATTTTCAATTATTAAGGAATTCACAATATTATTCTAGCATGTCCAAAGGTCAGTTGTCAATCTCCTCTCTGGTCCAGCTGGTGAATCTGGGAATCTTGAGGCAATGTTACAACTGCCTCATGTACACAGACAACCCTCTTCTCCTCCCAACAAATTCCAACACATGTGAGAGATGCAACCATATAGCCAAACTGGAGGCTAAGCTCTCTCAACTCAGTACTGGCATAACCAGTCAGGAGGAGAAGGAAACCACACTCACTACAATTCCAGTCTCACATAGACCTACCACGACAGCAAACCAAACACATAATCACACAAAAACATACTCGGAGGCTCTAAATAAAGATCTGCCGAAGCAGCAGAGACCTTCAAAGCAGACACCCAAGCAGCCGCTACCCCAAAACAAAACACGTGCAACACATATCTCACAAAGCCAGAGTGCCAAACAGTCACAGCCCTTAAGACTAAACAACACATCTGATACACTTGTAATAGGTGACTCTATCGTCAGGCACACTGACGTCCCGCTCACCAGGCTGAACAAGGAGAGGGTCATGATGAGCAGCCTGTCGGGCGCTAGGATCCGCCACATAACACAAGCACTCAGGTCACTCCAAGGCAAGTACAAATATGACTCAGTCATTGTCCATGCTGGTGTGAATGACCTGAGATGTACCTCCCTGGACTACATGAAAAAAGACATAAAGGAGCTCTCTGAGCATGTAGCCCAGGCCGGTATGACCCTGACCTTGAGTAGCATCTTACCCTCACCAAGAATGATGCCACAATATGAAGACAAGATGATCAATTTCAACAATTGGCTTAAGTACTGGTGTCATTCAAAGGGGATCCAATGCCTGTCAGCTTGGGATGATATGCTCGACAAGCCACGATGCTTCGCTAGGGACGGCTTGCACCTGTTACCCCTGGGCTTTCGGATATTGACAAAGGCTCTTGCTACCCCCATAGTGCCTTTTTTAGGCAAGGCTCAAAAGACAAACCCACCTCCATAGGTATCACAAGGGATAAGAAACTAAGAGTAATGCTACTCAATGCCAGAAATCTAAACCTCAAGATGCACACACTCGAAATTCTCCTTAGCATGGAGAACATCGATATCTGTGCAGTAACAGAAACCTGGTTCAGGGGTCCCGAGAGCACCCCAGCACTACCAGGTTATACCTCATACCATGCTTTTCGGCCCCAAAACTTGGACCGAACCACAAAAGGAGGGGGATTATCGATATTCATCAAAGATACCCACACCTCCAGGTTGGTGGCAAAGCACGAAGCATCAGAGACTATCCATGTGCAACTAACAGTGGGTAAAACTGCCTTCTAGTTTATAGCCTGCTACAGACCACCCTCCCAAACCCAGGAACCCCACTCGGCCTTCCTGAGAACACTGGAAAATATGAAGGTCTCTCCAAACACCATTATATTGGGTGACTTCAACTACCCAAACATAGACTGGGAGCATTACTCTAGCTCCAACACCCTAGCCCAAAGGTTCCTAGAATTTATAAACTCAAATGCTATGGAACAACTTGTTACCACTCCCACAAGAGGGGAAAACATACTGGACCTGATCATCACCAACATGGGGACTCTATGCTCCAGACCAGAAGTGTATCCCTCACTGGTAAGATCAGACCATAAACTAATCTCACTGGATATTCACATCCCGACCCCACCCCCTGCCCAGAAAACCACAGTGAAAAACTTCTCTAAAGCAAATTTCACACTCCTCAAAACCGAGGTGGAATATTTCAAAGCCCCTGGGCCTGTGGAAAATACGGCCCAGACCGCAGAATCCTTTATAAACGCATTCTATGGACACCTTCAGGAATGCATGGATCATGAGATCCCAAATAAAACCAAGACCCAATCCTCCAAAGGCAGACGTCCTGTCTGGTGGACCCCAGCCATAAACAAACTATACAATAGAAGGAGGAAGCTACTAAATGATAGAGCAAAATCCCAAAAAGGGAAGGCATCACTGATCAGTATTAGCAAAAAACTACAGGCACTCATAAAATTGTCTAAGGCCAGCTTTGAGAGAAAAATTGCACAGGACACTAAGGATAATCACAAGGCTTTCTTTAGTTATGTTAGGAACCTGGGTGGTAATTCCCAGATATGCTCAGAATTAGTCCAAAATGACAAAAAATACACTGAACCCACAGACATTGCCAACATCCTAGCTAACAGGTTCAGCACAAACTCCCCCCGCCAACCAAAAGGGCAAATATCTATCCCAGCAGAGTGCTGCCCCTGACATCTCAGATGCTCAGGTAAGAGCCGCCCTCTCCAAAGCAAAAAACACAGCATCAATGGGACCAGACGGTGTCCCGGGCTGCATCCTACATGAACTCCAAGAAGAGCTAAACCCAAACATAAAACTACTGTTCAATCTCAGCCTTACTACAGGATATGTGCCCAAAGAGTGGCGTGACAGCAACAGTGGTCCCTCTCCATAAAGGTGGTGCCTCAATGGATCCTGGAAACTATCGCCCCATAAGCCTGACTAGCTTGGTCTGCAAAGCTATGGAAAGGATCATCATGGACCTCATAAATAAAGATATTGGGGACCTACAGACACTGGATCCTACCCAGTTCGGCTTTGTTAAGGGCAGATCCTGCCTCTTAAACCTGGTTGATTTCTTTGAAACAGTCACCAAGGCCATTGACGAGGGGAAGGTGGTCCACACAGCCTACCTGGACCTCGCAAAAGCCTTCGATACAATACCCCACTCGGCATTATAGATAAGCTCACCAGCTTAAATATAAACCCCTATGTCACTAGATGGATTGCAAACTGGCTCAAGGACAGAACCCACATGGTTATAATTGCTGGAGCTATGTCAGACTCCAAACCAGTTACAAGTGGTGTCCCACAAGGCTCAGTCCTGGGACCTCTCTTGTTCGGTATATATTTCTCGGAGGTACAGGCCAACACGGAAGGACTGTGGCTGACCAAGTTCGCAGATGACTGCAAACTGGCCATAATCGACTCTCCAGCCGATACAAGCATCCTCCAAAAGGGCCTCATAGAAACAGACAACTGGTGCCAGAGCCATGGCCTCAAGCTAAATGCCAAAAAGTTTATAGTCATCCCTTTGGCAAAAACAGTGCCCACAAATTACCACATAGGTGGTAATCCATTAAGTACAGAAGAAGTAATTAGGGACCTGGGGACCCAAGTTGATAGCAATCTCTCATTTGACAACCACATGGCCAAAGTGGTTAGAAAAACATTTTATATAGCCCACCTAATCATGAAGGGATTCACATCTAGATCAGGGGAGGTCATCGTGCCTCTTTACTCATCCCTCATCAGGCCCATAATTGAGCACAATGCCCGTTTTGGGATGTACCTTACCAGACACCTGCAGCAACTGGAAAGACCCCAAAAGTACCTCACCAAGAGGATCAAAGGGCTCAAACAGATGCCATATGCTGCCCGGTTAAAGAAACTCCAGCTCTACTCAGTGGCATACTGCCTGTTCAGAGGCGATCTGTGCCTGACGTATAAAGCCATGTCCAACCCAGAATTAATGGACATGCTGCACCTCAGAAAATCCAAATCCCATCGAGCTACGCTCGAGAGACTTGAACCTCAGCACTGAAATAAATAGGACATGCTGGAGGGACAGATTCATAACCCAGAGGCTCCCTTCACTCTGGAATAAAATCCCAGTCCAGGTTAGGCAGAGTCCCTCATTGACTCTCTTCAAGAGGAATCTTGATGAGTGGATGGGAGATCATAGGTTTACCCCGAGTATCACTTCTGTGTCACTGTTAGACAGAGGCACAGTATACTAACCTCGAAAAAGGGCATAGCAAAATAAATTTAAAATGGGTGGCGAAAGCCAAACACATTCTGGCTAGGCTTATAAATGCCCTAGGGCAGATAGCCTAGTATGAACCTATGAACCTATGTAGAACACAGCCAGGGATATTGTCAGGTCCCATAGAAGCTGTATTCTTGGCCTTGGACAGTGCTGTTTTAACCTGTGCAGCAGTAATACTGCTTGGCAATCTACTGGTATTGTGATTGGTCCTTTGGGGAGGGAGGGGTAAAGTTGGCACTGAATCTGTCAGCCAGTATATTGGCAATATCTGTTGGCTTGGTGTAGGAGGTACCATGTGTAGTAGCTCACAGCAAATCTGGGTATTGCCATGGAGATTCTTTACATAACTATAGAAGGTCTTGTGGTTGTTTTTACTATCTTCTGCAATTCTGTTTTCATAGCTAACTTTAGACGATTTGATAAGGGAGCTCAACTTTTTGTTGAGGGAGTTTTTCCAGTCTTGCGATTTCACCTTATTCCACATCAGTTTCCTCCTTCTGTTGTATAGTTTGTTTATTGCAGGGAACCACCAGATTGTCTTCCTATTTTTGGAGAAGAGCGTCTTGGTTCTATTGGGTATGGCGAGATCCATGCATTTGTGTATGTGTTCGGACAGTGCATTGGTGTATTATTCAGTGGTCATGCAACTATTCTCCATTTCCATGGGTACCGTGAAGTTATCCACCTCTGTTTTTAGGAGCCCAAAATTAGCTTTGGAGAAGTTTTTCATGATGGTTACCTTTGTGGGGGTGGGGGGTGGGAGGGATGTGGATTCCCAAGGTGATTAGTGTGGTCAGATCTAACCAAGGAGGAGCTGACTATTGGTGTAGTGCAACAGTCGCCCATGTTAGTAATGACCAGGTCAAGGATGTTGCTACCTCTAGTGGGGGTAAAAGTGAGCTGGTCCAGGGCACTGGAATTAATGAACTCCAGGAAACATTGGGCAAGTGTATTGGTACATGAGTAGTTTTCCCAGTTAATGGAGGGGTAGTTGAAGTCGCCTAGTATGAGAGTGTTAGGTTGGACCCTAATATTCTCCAGGGTACTTAGGAACATGGAGTGTGAGTCTTGGGACATGGTTTGGGACCTATAGCAGGCTATGATCTGAATCGCTGTCTTACTCAATGTTAGCTATACCTGAAGTATCTCTGATGCTTTATGTTGGGCTACCAGTCTGGAGGTGTGCACATCCTTTATGAATAGGGAAACACCACTGCCTTTGGAGCTTCGGTCCAAGTTCTGGGGCCAAAAAGTGCGGAATGAGTTATAGCCCGGTAGTGTAGGGTTGCTTTATGCTGCCTTGAACCAGGTCTTTGTTACAGCACAAATGTTGATATTCTCCATTTTAAGGAGTGCTTTGAGTGAGTGCATTTTGAGATTTAGACTTCTAGCATTGAGCAGCATGACCCTCAGATTACATTTGTTTGTAGCTGTTACAGTGGTGATTTGATCCTTGGAACACTGTGTAAAAAAGGCACTATAGGGATGGTAAGAGCCTTTCCCAGTATCCAGAAGTGCAGGGGTGACAGATGCAGGCCATCTCTGGCAAAGCATCAAGGTCTGTCAATCATGTCATCCCAGGCAAACAAATACTGGATCCCCTTAGAATGCAACCAGAAACTTAGCCAATTGTTGATATCAATAATTTTCTGCTTGTACTGTGGTATCATTCTGGGTAATGGTATGATGCTGCTCAGGGCTAGGGTCATACCCGCCTGAGCTACATAATCCAGGAGCTCCTCCATGTCTTTTTTCATGTAGTCCAGGGAGGTATGTCTCAGGTCATTTACACCCACATGTACAATGACTGAGTCATATTTGTACCTGTTGTTGAGGGACCTGAGTACATGCATTATGTGGTGGATCCTGGCACCTGACAGGCATCTGACTGTTACTTTCTCCTTATTCAACCTAGTGAGTGGCACATCAGTGTGCCTCACTATCAAGTCACCTATGACTAGTGTGTTGGGTATGCTGTTTTGCCTTAGGGGCTTTGGTTGAGTGGCACACTGTTTAGTAGAGTTATGTGTCTCATGATTAGTGTTGTGTTGTGGTGGTCAAGTGTGTTTCTGGCTTGGAGGTCTCTGCTGTTTGGCTAGATTTTTATTGAGAGCCTCTGCAAAGGTGGGTGTGTGGTTTGTGTTTTTATGTGAAGGCAGTGCTGGTGTGTGTTCTGGAGGGCTATGTGTTCCATGTAGTGTGGCACAAGTGTTGACCTTCTCCTCTTGACTAGCTATTCCAGTCTTGGCTGGAGAGTGCGTGACTTCCAGTTTAGATATATAAGTGCATCTCTCGCAAGTCTTACTGTTGGGAAGTAAGAGGAGAGGGTTGTCGGCGTACATGAGGCAGTTGCTACATTGCCTCAGCATGCCCAAGTTCACCAGCTTAATAGGAGAAAGCACAGGGAACTGACCTTTACACATGCCTGGAAGGGTGGGCATTAATAATAAGTAGTAGATCTGTTTCCTATAGAACGTTTAGTGCTGGTAGCACTTTTTTGTGCTACAATAATTGCTACAAGAAGTCGAGTAAAGTGCTAGACTAATAAGCTAATAAAAGTACAGGAGAGGAGAGAATTGGTAGATTTAAGGGAAAAATTGAAGAGCAGACTTTGGCACCGCTCAGAAGCTTACAAGCAGTCCTGGATACAGCAAGTCTGTATCTGGACTAGACTAGTTACAGGAGAAGTTGGAAACAAGCTCAAACGCAGGCTTTTAAACCAGAAAAGTTGAAAGAGATGGAAAAACTGCCCAAACAGCCAATAAACTACAATTTCTGGGTCAGAAACCATTCCTCTTGTCGCAGATAGGCTACCTAGAGCTTACCACTCCCACTGATAAGCTAAAAGGCTTCCCTGTAACACAGAAAGGCTTGGGGGCTCAGATGCTTACAAACAGTCTTGGATACAGCAAATCTGTATCTGGACTGGACTAATTACAGGAAAAGCGGGAAACAAGCTCAAATGTGGGCTTTTAAACCAGAAAAGTTGAAAGAGATGGAAAAATGGCCCAAAAGGCCAGTAACTACAATTTCCGGGCAGAAACTACTCCTTTTGTGGTAGATAGGCTACCCAGTGCTTACTGATCTCACTGATAAGCTAGAAGGCTTCCCTCCAACACAGAAAGGCTTGGTGGGGCTCAGAAGCTTACAGACAGTCCTGGAGACAGCAAATCTGTATCTAGACAAGACTAGTTACAGGAAAGGTAGGAAACAAGCTTAGAATTTTTTTTTATTACAGAAAGGCACCTTAAACAGCACCAAAAACTATTTGAGTGCAGTGCAAGCTAGCACACTTGAGTGTGTAGCAGTATCAGAGCAAATTCAGTTTAAATAAATGCAATTTATTCAAACTGTATTCCGAACTGAGTCCAGTTATTGTTTTATTCAACTCTGAACAGTTAAAAAGTGCCAAAAAATATCAGCTGAGAAGCACACTCAGAACACAAGGAGAGACTAGCAAAATTTTTCTGAATGTCAAATTTCACGTTACTATCAATTTCTACCCCAGCAGTTTGGTGTGACTGACTGAAGATATGACAGTATTCTTACTAGAGGTGATATTAAATGTTTGGTCATGTGTTGAGTGCTGTGTGGGTGGAAAGATGAGGAGCTTAGTTTTGTTGGGATTTAATATTAGCTGTGAGTTAGTAAACCATCTTTCTAAAGACAGAAAAGAGGCCTGTGTTAGTTGTTGCAATTCATGGAGGAAGGAGGAAGCACAAATTAGTGTGGAGTCATCTGCATATTGGAGGATTGAGGCCTGTAGTGTGTCTGTATGGTTTATTGGTGAATAAAGAAAACAGCAGTGGTCCAAGAATGGAACTTTGTGGGACTTCTAATGAGACTGGTAGTAGAAGAGAGAGTTCTAGGTGCCATCTGACAGCCTGCTGTCTGCCTAAGTACCTCCTGAACCAGGAGATAGTGGGGTAACTGAGATTTAGTTCTGAAAGAGTGTTGATTAGTTTATCGTGATTAACCATGTTGAAAGCTTTGGAAAGGTCAAGAAAGATAGCCGAGACAAATTTTCCGTTGTTTCTATGGTTGTTTACTGTCTGAGTGAAGGACATAAGGGCGGTAGTAGTGCTGTGGGATGGTCTAAAACTATGCTGGGTTTTAGAGAGCAGATTATTAGAGTTTAGGTGTGTCATGACTTGTGTGTGGACACACCTTTCAAGGATTTTGGAGAGGGGAGAGAGGATGGCGATTGGACAGTAATTAGTAAGTTCTTTGGAGTTGCCCCCCTTGTAAAGTGGAGTCATGCATGAGATTTTCCAGAGCTGGGGCACTAGGGTTTCTGTAATAGAGTGGTTTATAGGAATCACTCCTGGATATGCAATAGCCTCAGCAGTAATTTTTAAGAATTCTGCAGGTAGTTTATCAGCTGAGTGAATTGTTGGTTTTAGCTTACTAAGTAGTTTTCTAATTGTGGGCATAGGGACAGGTTGAAGTGTAAAATGCTGTTCCATAGCATTGATATCTGGTGACTTAAGGCTTCTGGACTGGTTTTGAGAGTTGGCTAGGGCTAGGATGGATTCTGTAAAAAATATGTTGAACTGAGTTGCTATATTGGTTGAACTATCTGCGGATAACAGGGGAAGGGGTGCCAGTTTTTCCTGGTTGTAGTACTTTGCTGATGGCCATCCAAAACTGTCTAGGATCATTTTGGTGTCTAATTTGTGTGTTATGGTAATAGTTTGTTTTGTCCTCTTTAATCATTTTCTTTGTCTTGTTTCTAATTTGTAGATATTTTGTTAAGCAGCAGATGTACCTGCTTTTTTGCCAATTTGACCAGGCTTTGTATCTGTTACATAGCTGGGATCTAGTCACTTTACTTAACCAGGAGGCATAATTAGCTTTAGTTCTGATGGTTCTGGGGGTGCATGATAGTTTAGAATATCAAGGAAAGTGGAGTTGAAGTATGAAACAGCCTCGCCTAGGTTTAAAGTTTTCAGTGGGAGCCAGTGCATCTTTTCAGTGCTGTTATAAAGTTACTGGAGTTGAATAATTTTTTGCTATGTCTTTCTTGGTATATGGTGGGTTTAGTTACGCAGGTTCGATGTCTGGTTAGGAAGGTTGGTGAGTGGTCACTTAGACTATCTGATTAGCAGCCTGATTGACTAATTTGATCTGGTCTGTTAGTCAACATCCAGTCTATGATTGATTGCTTCTTTGTTTTTTAATCAACTCTAGTTGGATATTGGATAAGTTAAGTAAAATCATGAAGGTTGATGAAGTTAGTGGGGTTGTAGGAGTTAGATGTTTGCTAGTCGATATTAAAATGACCTATTATAATAGTTTCCTGGGGAAGAGAGTTAGAGGCCCAATGCAGTAGATTTTCTATGGAGTCTATGTTGTAACTAGGTGTATGTGACACCTAGTTTGGCTCTACAGGTGGTGGTGTGGTACACTGTGGGTGGCCACATTCCTACAGATTGTCCCATCATGATGCTACTTGCAGAGCACTGCCAGATGGAATGGATGGTGCAGAGCTGCATGAGCCTGACTGGGTGGTTTTATAAGGAGTACCCACAATGGAGGAAGAGGCTCATCAGTTAAGACTATGGGCATACCCATGTCTAGAAGTGGTAGCAGCCACAGAAAGCATGGCAGGCCTGCATTCTGACTGTGTACCATGCAGGTGGCTTCCGCCTTGCCACAGCAACCAGAGCCCCATTTTTCATGGCTATCACAATAGATGTTAAGGGGTTCTCCACTGCCTGAAGCATGTGCATTTGCTCCTGGTTTCTGTATGACTTGTCAATGCACAGACATTATAGGCCATTGTGTATGTCATCATTTATGCCATACATCACACTGATTATCACTGAAAAGGTGTGAATAGCATCTGTCTCTCCCAAGATCACTGGCATGCACATCTGCTGAGTGAAGCACAGGGTGACATCCAGGTGTGGGAAGGAGTGGGAGTTGTGAGCATACCTGCCACCATGTGTGTAAATATGGACTGTGCACCCATTCATTGGAATTCATGGACAGACCATCCACTATTAAACTTAAGGGATTCAGGGCAGACACTGATGTCCTCCCTGGGCATAAATGCAAGGAAGCATGGTATTGAGCCCACCACCGTTAATGTTACTGATGGTGTCACTGTGTTATCTGACTGTGCTATGGACAGACTGCCATCCTTGTCAGGCACTGGTGATGCAATGGCATCACACACATCTTGGCCTACTGCATTTAACCCCACACCATTTGCACATGTGAAGGCAGAGAGAGAAAATCTGTGACTAGTGTGAAACTTAGTTTACATGATACCCTACAACCTTGTGGCAAAAACAGCAACACATGTACAAAGTCAAAGGTAACATATGTACCCTGCAGGATTAGTTATGGCTGTTGCATCCCTGATATACCTGCAGGACAGAAATGTGCAGGTTTACCACTGATAACTCACTGACAGTGGTAAATCACTGTGCTGCTGTACAGGCACATTGCAATATCAACCTGATGCCACCACCAGTCCATGTGATAGCCTGTGAAAAACATAATAGAAATTTAGCTGGTTCAACCAGCACCCTGGCCTACTACTATGAACCACTGCCTGACCCCTCAGCTCTGCAAAAAAAGGGACTTCACCATAATAAGATGATTGTTACGTTGTAAGTGATAATTTTATCACAATTACAGCTATATCCCCCCACTGAGAAAAAAAGATGTTTCTTCTACTAACACATCATCCAGATGGCCAGATTCACGACATGCCCTCCCTCCGTCAGGCCCCAGCCATTCAGGTCCCATTTCTCTGCTCTGCCCCCAACCTTCCTGCAACATATTTGTTTCTTAAAGTTCTTTTTTTAAACTGTAACAAACTGTTTGCTATAAATGTAGCAAACAGTTGCTACAGTTTATACACTGCATGCACAGAGTGCTACAGCACTCATGTTTTAGTTAAAAAAAATATTTTTCTTTTTAAGCTGTAGAAAATTGCTTGCTACAAATGTACAAACAGTTGCTGTAGTTTATAACCTGCCTGCATGGAGTGTTATAGTGCTCAGGTTTTAGTTATTTTTTTTTCCTTTTAAATTGTAGCAAATTGCTTGCTATAATGTAGCAAGCAGTTGCTACAGTTTAGACCACACACAGAGAGCTACAGCACTCAGGTTTTACTGCAAAAGCAAAACCGGCTTTTAAAAGCCTGTGTTGCATTAAAGATAGCTTGGAATCAGCTGATTGCACCTTCACAGCGCTTTGCACCCTGAACAGTTGCCTCTCTCGCCCCACCCTAGCTACACTACAAAAACAGAGACATGAAGAGTTCAGTGTTGGACCCTGTTGCAAAGTTCAAAATGTTAGAAAACCCAAAAGCACAAAATAAAATATTTTTTTTAATACAAATGAAAGGAAATAACATCATAAAGTGTATTTTAAACAATTAGTCTCTTTCAAAGTGCAAGTCTGTTAAAAACTGAGGTGAGGCATAAATCTATTAAGCACCTTAAAGAGAGCTCATTCAGCTAATACAGCAACAGGAAACAAATGAAACAAGGCAAGATGAAATAAATAATGCATAAAATAAAGGTAATCTGCAATAAATAATGCAGTAAAACAAGGGCAGTGGCAAAGGGAAGGTACAAAGGCACATCAGAGAAGAGAAATGATTGCCTTAGAACATGCAAGGAAAGAATTTGAAGGTGATAATAAGTAAGATAATCTAAGCGATTGTCATGAAAGTCTTGTACATTTGTCTGAGAAAGCAGAAAAAGCCCCAGGGAATAAAGATGCACGGCAAACAAAGGCCCTTGTTCACATTTCCTGTGGGGACACAAGACAATAATGGAAGGAAAGTGTTTGTTGGTAGTGTGATCTATAGCTTAGAATGGGTGTTTGGCAAATATGACAAACTTTTGAAGGGTGCTGTTGTCTGACATAGAGAAACTCAACAAAGTAGGAAATTTGACTTTGTAGCATTTCAAAATCCAGGAAGTGCTACAAGTGCCAAGGCAACATTTAAAGGATTGTTTCTACATGGAAGGCAGATCCATGTAGCTATACCGCTCATATGTTGGGATGCACCTAGAAGGCAGTGACTGGAGTATGGCTGGATAATGCTGCCAAATCAGTTGACCAGTGGTGTTAGGAACTGGCAGGTCAGAAATGATCATATGATATATAAATGTAGCCTTTGGATGTTTTGTATAAAAGTCAGGCTTTTGGAACATATAGTTAAGACTGTGAACTGTAGTTCATGTGGTACAGGGTTTGATTCCCTCTGCCTTCATTTGCATACTGTGACCTTAAGCAAGTCATTTAACCAGGCATTGCTCCTGGATTGTCTCTGAAAAGAACTGTATGCTCAACGGGAGCTATTAGTGGAGCAGAAATTTGGTTTTGACAGAGTTACAGCTTGGTAGCACAAAGTCAAAGGCTGTTGATACAAGGGATTTATGCAGTGTGAAATGGAAATAATAAAATGTAGAAAATGCATGCCATTTTAGTGAAATTGTCTAATGTGGGTCACAAAGGCACCTCAAGACATCATTATATACAAGATGTGTATATATGTATATATATATATATATATATATATATATATATATATATATATATATATTACCATTACACTGCCAGGGGCACTACATATAGGAAGACAGATTATGTAAGCTCAATGTTCTTTAAGATCTTTATTTTTATTGCTGGAATCTAAATATCCAAATCATAAAAGTTAGTTGAGCATCTTCATCCTACGTCTAGACATCATCTGATGACTCATATTAACTCACTCAAGCCTAAACACACCTTTTTTGTATAATTCCAGTTTACACTAGTTCCACCTTATGATGCCCAGAAATTTTTGGGGTCTGTCTTCTCTATAGGTTCATAGGTTAGTACTAGGCTAACTGCCCTTGTGAGGCATTTTAACCCTAGCCAGTTATCACCTGTGAGATTCAAACCCTGTACCTTGTGTTTGTAAGGCAAACACCTTAACTATTACCCCCCCCCTCCAACCCCGAAATGTGATTACCAGCTAATAATATGAAGTCTTAGAAACGGCAAAGAATTTTTAACAAAAGGACTCTAAGATTTTAGTCTAGGATGTCCTGCAGTGAAATTAAACTTTGTTTGCCACTTATTATTCATATTTTCAAATTTACATTCATATTTTCATAAATGAGAGACCTACATGTCATTGATAGGTAAGGTATGAAACATCAATGTGGGAGACAGGACAATGCACTAAAAATGCTGGTTTATGCAACACTATACTAGAAATATTGCTAGTTGTTTTCTAGTAATCATGAGAATAAGCAATATTTTCATAAGTACTTAATACTTCAAAAAACAAGTGACTTACAAACTGTTGCATGGCATTAAGTGAAACCTTAGATGCTGTTGATGAAAACTATCTTTGATATTTGCACTGTAAGTTGCACATCTGGAGAGATACTCAGTATTATTTGTTTTGCTAATTAAACAATTATGCATATATTTTCATATTTCTGTAACTATCTCAATAAACATGCACTTGTAGAGGAATTTCTTGTTGCCATGTGAAAGCGTATGTCTGGTTAACAAAAATAAAATGTTCTAACAATATAAGTCTATGTTGTACAGTTTTCAAGATATGAACATTTGTTTGTGAAAGTTTGCAAAAAATAAAATCTGGGGTTCATGTGCATTTTATATATATATATATATATATATATATATATATATATATATATATATATATATATTATAGTATTTATAGAAAGACTACGAATATGCAGACTGTTATCACAGTAAAGAATACTTCTTACTGAAAACATTGTTATTTGTACAGTTTTAATAGTTTTCATTGTTCACAAAATATTTACATTTGTTTATAGGTTCATAGGTTCATAGGTAGATACTAGGCTATCTGCCCTAGGGCATTTATAAGCCTAGCCAGAGTGTATTTGGCTTCCGCCTCCCTATTAGATTAGCCTACTGTGCTTCTGTAAAGTAGGTCACAGAAGGTACCCTTTTAAGATTAGTTCACTGTGCCTCTGTCTAGCAGGGACACAGAAGAGATCCTAGGGGTGAATTTGCGATTTCCCATCCACGCGTCCAGATTTCGCTTGAAGAGGGTCAGCGAGGGGCTATGTCTAACATGAATTGGGATTCTATTCCAGAGTGAGGGGAGCCTCTGTGAAATTAATCTGTCCCTCCAGCATGTCCTATTTATTTTTGTGCTGAGGTTTAGGTCCCTGGAGCGTGTAGCTCTAAGGGACTTGGATTTTTTGAGGTGGAGCATGTCCATTAATTCTGGGTTTGACATGACTTTGTACATCAGGCATAGATCGCCTCTGAGTAGGCGGTAAGCAACTGAGTAGAGCTGGAGTTTCATTAGTCGAGCTGCATAGGACATCTATTTGTAGCCCATGATCCTCTTGGTGAGATACTTTTGGGGTCTCTCCAGTTGCTGCAGGTGTCGGGTAAGGTACATCCCAAAAGGGGCATTGTATTCAATTATGGGCCTGATGAGTGACGAGTAGAGGGGCACAATGACCTCTCTTGATCTAGATGCGAACCCTTTCATGATAAGGTGGGCTATATAGAAGGTCTTTCTAACCACTTTGGCAACGTGATTATCAAAGGAGAGATTACTATCTACGTTGGTCCCCAAATCTCTAATTACTTCTTTCGTACTTAATGGATTACCACCTGTGTGGTAATTTGTGGGCACCTTGTTTTTCCCAAAGGGGATGACTATGCACTTTTTAGCGTTTAGCTTGAGGCCGTGGCTCTAGCACCAAGCATCTGTCTCTGTGAGACCCTTTTGAAGGATTCTTGTGTCAGCTGGAGATTTGATTATGGCCCCCAGTTTGCAGTCATCTGCGAACTTTGTCAGCCATAATCCCCCCATGTTAGCCTGAACCTCAGAGAAGTATATGCCGAACAAAAGAGGTCCCAAAACTGAGCCCTGTGGGACACTACTTGTAACTGGTTTGGATTCGGATATGGCACCTGTGATTCTGACCATGTGGATTCTATCTCTGAGCCAGTTTGCAACCCATCTTGTGATATAGGGGTTGATATTTAAGCTGGTAAGCTTATTTATGATGCCCGAGTGGGGTATTGTGTCGAAGGCTTTTGCGAGGTCCAGGTAGGCTGTGTGGACTACCTTGCCCTCATCTATGGCTTTGGTAACTGTTTCAAAGAAATCAACTAGGTTTAAGAGGCAAGATCTGCACTTAACAAAGCCGAATTGGGTAGGGTCCAGTGTCTGGAGGCTCCCAATGTCTTTGTTTATGAGTTCCATGATAATACACTCCATAGCTTTACAGACCAGACTAGTCAGGCTTATGGAGCGATAGTTTCTGGGGTCCGTTGTGGCACCACCTTTGTGGAGTGGGACCACTGTAGCTGTACGCCATTCTTTGGGTACATATCCTGTAGTAAGGCTAAGTTTGAACAGTGACTTAATGTGAGGGTTCAGTTCTTATTGGAGCTCATGTAAGACACAGCCTGGGACACCGTCCGGTCCCATAGATGCTGTGTTTTTTGCTTTGGAGAGGGCAGCTTTCACCTGTGCATCTGTGATGTCAGGGAGGTTACATTCAGTTGGGATAGGCATTTGCTCCTTTGGGGGGGAAGGGGGGGAGAAGTGTGCACTGAATCTGTCTACCAGGATGTTGGCTATGTCTGTATGTTTGGTATATTTTGTATCGTTATGCAATAATTCAGAACATATCTGGGAGTTTCCACCCATGTTCCTGACATAACTAAAGAAGGCCTTGTGATTATCTTTAGTGTCTAGGGCAATTTATCTTTCAAAACTGGCCTTTGATGATTTTATAAGGGAACAAAGTTTCTTGCTAATACTGATTAGGGATGCCTTCCCCTTTTGGGATTTTGCTCTGTCATGTAGTAGCTTCCACCTTCTGTTGTATAGCTTATTTATGGCCGGTGTCCACCAGACTGGTCTCCTGTTTTTGGAGGAGTGAGTCTTGGTTTTATTTGGGATAGCACGATCCATGCATTCCTGCAGGTGCTCATAGAATGCATTTGTAAAGGATTCTGTGGATTGGGCTGTATTATCCTCTGGCCCAGGGGCTTTGAAGGATTCCACCTCAGTCTTGAGAAGTGCAAAGTTGGCTTTTGAGAAATTCTTTACAGTAATTTCCTTGGCTGGGGGTGGGGACGGGATATGGATGTCCAGGGAAATTTGTTCATGGTCTGATCTTACCAATGAGGGGTCTACCTCTGGTGTGGAACATAGAGTCCCCATGTTGGTGATGACCAGGTCCAATATGTTGTTCCCTCTTGTGGGAGTGGTGGCCAGTTGTTCCATTGCATTAGAGTTTATAAATTCAAGGAACCATTGGGCGAGAGTGTTTGGGCTTGAGTAGTTTTCTCAGTCAATGTTTGGGTAGTTGAAGTCACCCAATAACATAGTGTTTGGAGACACCTTCATATTCGCCACTGTTCTCAGGAATGCCAAGTGGGGTTCCTGTAATAGGGAGGGTGTTCTGTAGCAGGCTACAATCTGAAAGGCAGTTTTGCCCGTTGTTAGTTGCCCATGGATGGTTTCCGATGCTTCTTGCAGTGCCACTAACCTGGAGGTGTAGGTATCTATGATGAATATAGATACTCCCCCTACTTTTGTGCTTCGGTCCGAGTTTTGGGGCTGAAACGCATGGTATGAGTTATAACCTGGTAGTGCTGGGGTGCTCTCAGGAGCCTTGAACCAGGTTTCTGTTACTGCACAGACATTGATTTTCTCCATACTGTGGAGAGCCTCGAGTGCGTGCATCTTGAGGTTTAGACTTCTGGCATTGAGTAGCATTACCTTTAGTTTTTTTATCCTTGGGTTGTCTATGGAGGTGAGTTTGTCCTTTGAGCCTTGCCTAAAAAAGGCACTATGGGGGTGGCAAGAGCCTTGGCCAGTATACAAAAGCCTAAGGGTGACAGGTGCAAGCAGTCCCTAGTGAAGCAACGTGGCTTGTCGAGCATGTCATCCCAGGCTGACAGACACTGGATCCCCTTTGAATGACGCCAATACTTTAGCCAATTTTTTAAACTGATCATTTTTTGTTTATACTGTGGCATCATTCTTGGTGAGGGCAAGATGCTACTCAAGGTCAGGGTCATACCAGCCTGGGCTACATGGTCAGAGAGCTCCTCTATATCTCTTTTCATGTAGTCCAGGGAGGTACGTCTCAGGTCATTCACACCAGCATGGACAATGATGGAGTCATACTTGTACTAGATCTGGAGTGACCTGAGTGCTTGTGTTATGTGGCGGATCCTGGCACTCGACAGGCAGCTTACAGTGACCTTCTCCTTGTTCAGTCTGGTGAGCGGGATGTCAGTGTGCCGGACAATAGAGTCCCATATAACAAGTGTATTTGGTGTGTTGTTTGACCTTAAGGGCTGTGACTGTGAGGCACACTGATTTTGTGAGATATGTGATTCATGGGTATTGTTGAGGGGTGGCTGTTGCTTGGATCTTGTACTTTTTAAGTTTATTTTTCATAAAATGCTCTGGAATGCATGATTTGCATAGGGTCCTAGAAGTCTGACATTCCACAGCACAGCTGTTTTGAGTTAAAATTGTAATATCTATGTGAAGCTCTGCATCAAATTTTGTAAACATTAAATCATAGGATCATAGGATCATAGGTGTTTACTAGGCTATCGACCCAGAGGTCATTTCAAGCCTAGCTGTTTCATCCCAATGTAATACCATAGATACTCTAGTCAATACCCAGGATTACATTTAGTAATGACTGCCCATGTCCAGGAGGGTTGTGGGCATGATCCCCTGTAAGAATTTATGGTGACCCATCCACTCTCCATTTTCCTTTTGAACAGAGCCATAGAGGTGCTCTGCTTCCAAGAACTGGAAGCCTATTCCAAAGACGTGGCAGTCACTGGTAGACAAATCTGTCCCTCCAGAATGTACTATTCAAGTCGCTTGCCATATTTAGATCACTGGAATGGGTAGATCTAGTCCCATTTGTTTTACGGATATACAGTAAATTCATTATGTTTGGGTCAGAAATTGCTCTGTAAGCCAGGCATAAGTCTCCCCTAAGAAGTCTATACGATAGTGAGTATAGTGACAGGGACTTTAGTCGGTCAGTGTAAGGCACGTGCTGGAGTCCCTTGATATTCTTTGCTAGAAACCTCTGAGGTCTCTCCAATTGCTGCAGGTGCTTTGTATGATACATGCTAAAAGAGGTGCTCTACTGAATTATGGGCCTGATTAATGACGAGTATAGAGGGGTTATAACCTCCTTTCTTCTAGATGCAATGCGTTTGGTAATCAAGTGTGCTATGTAGAAAGCCTTCCTTACTACAGGAGATACATGGTGGTCAAAGTTAAGGTAGTAGTCTACTTGTGATCCCAGATCCCTTACCACTTCATAGGTACATAGTGTATTGTTGTTAATTTGATAGTGTGAAGGGACATTGTTTTTAACCGAAGGGAATGATGATGCATTTCTTTACATTCAGTTTGAGACCATGACTAAGACACCAGCTGATGGTCTGTGTAAACCCTCCTGAAGTGTATTGACATAATTTGGGGATTTAATAATTGCACCTAGTTTGCAGTCATCCACAAACTTGGTCAGCCGCAACCCCTTAGTTTTGGCTTCAACTTCTGAGAAGTATATACCAAACAGTAGTGGGCTAGGCACTGACCCTTGTTGTACCCTGCTGGTGACAGGTCTGCTGGCTGATGTGGAGCCTCTAACTTTGATAGTGTGTGACCAGTTTGTGAGCCAGTTGGCAACCCATCTTACATTCAGTTTGCAAAGTTTATCGATAATGCCTGAGTGTGGGATTGTGTCAAAGGTCTTTGCCAAGTTGAGGTATGCTGGGTGGACAGATGTGCCCTTATCAATGGCCCTGGTCACATTTTTGAAGAAATCCACTAGGTTTAACAGGTAGGATCTGCCCTTGACAAAGCCAGATTGGGCCAGATCCAGGGTTTGGAGGTCAACTATGTCCTTATTTATGAGGTCCATGATGATGATACATTCCATGGCCTTACAGATAAGACTGGTCAGACTTATGGGTCTATAATTCCCTGGGTCTGTTGCAAAGCCACTGTTGTGGAGGGGAATAACTGCTGCTGTTCTCCACTCCACAGGGACAAAGCCTGTGGTTAGGCTGTGATTGAATAGGGTACTTAATGGTGATTCTAGTTCATGTTTTAGTTTGTTTAGAAGACAGCCTGGGATGCCGTCTGGTCCCATAGAGGCTGTGATGTTTGCCTTAGACAAGGCTTTAATGAACTGCTCTTCAGATATGTAGGGTGGAGGGGGCTGGGGGCAAGGTCTGTGATAAGTTTGGAGGGGATAAGGGAGTGAAACTTTCACCAAATCTGCCCTCTAGCAGGTTTGCTATCTCTGCAGGATCAGTTTGTGTGATACCGTTAGTCACTAGTTTGGCATATGTTTGTGTCCTACCTTTTAGGCTACATATGTAACTGTAAAAGGCCTTATGGTTATCCTTGGCTGTGATAACTAAGTTTTTATCAAAGTTATCCATAGAGGATTTGACATGTTGTCTTATTTGCCTTTTGAGGCTGAGGAGGGTGGTTTTCCATTGTTGGGGCCTCACCTTAGTTTTCTTAGACAGCAACTTTTTGCGTTGGTTGTAACATTTGTTGATGCTGGATGTCCACAAGGGCAACTTGTTTTTACTTGGGGCTATGGCTTTGATTCTTTCTGGAACAGCTGAGTCTATACACTTATACAAGTGATTGTATAGTGCTTCACTGTAAGCTTTGGTGTAGTTACCACTTCCAGCTGGGGATGGGGCTTGGAATGCATGTATACCTTCCCTTAGGAGTGTATATCTTGCTTTGGTGATTTTTTTAGTCTGACTTCACCCTTTGTGAGTTCTGATGTTAGTGCCAGTTCCAAGGCAACTGATTTGTGGTCAGATTTAACTAATGAGGGTCTGACAGTTGCTGTAGTGCAGCTGTCTGTCATGTTAGTGAGTACCATATCTAGTATGTTTGCTCCTTCTGCTTGGGTTTCAACAATTTGTTTCAGAGCATTTGAGTTAACAAAGTCAAGGAACATTTGTGCTAGTGAATTAGGGCTAGAGTTGATTTCCCAGTTGATGGTGGGATAATTGAAATCCCCTTTGACCAGAGTGTTTGGCAATATTTGTAGGCCAAGTAGGCCTTGTGTGCATCATGATCCATGGAGGGGGATCTATAACTAGCTCTGACTTGAATGAGGGTCTTATCCACAGTAATCTGAACTTGGAGTAACTCCATGGAGTTGTCCAGGCTAACTAGTTGGGAGGTGAATTTATCTGTAATATAGACAGAAACACTGCCTTTTGGTTCTCACGTTTGTTTTGCGGTTTGAAGGTGTGGAAGGCATTGTAGCCTTGCAAGGTCGGGGTACTCTCTGAGGCCTTGAATGAAGTTTCTGTGACTGCGCAGACACCTACATCATCCAGTGACAGGACTGCTTCCAGGGTGTGAAGTTTTTGGTTTAGGCTCCTAGCATTTAGCAGCATATCCCTTATTTTGTTATGCTTGGCAATTTTTACATTGGCAATTTTTTCTGTTGAAACTTTGCCTAAAAAAAGCACTATGGGAGAGGCAAGCAGCAGCTGAAAGCCTAGTGGTGCTAGGTGCAAACCGTATCTGGGAAAGCAGTGAGGTTTGTTGACCATGTCATCCCAGGCTGATAGAAAGTGGATCCCATTTGAATGACACCAAAAACTAAGTCAGTTATTAAAATGAATCATTTTTGTTTATATTGTGGCATCATTCTAGGTGAGAGCTCAATCATGTCTCTCTTCATACAGTCCAGTGAGGTATATCTCAGGTCATTCACTCCAACATGAGCTATGACAGAGTCATAATGGTACTTGTTACCGAAAGGCTTGAGTGCATGCATGATCTGATAAATCTTGGCACCAGACAGGCAGCTGACCGTGACTTTTTCCTTATCTAACCTGGTGAGTGGGACATCCATGTGTCTCACTATGGAGTCTCCAATGACAAGAAAATTTGGTTTATGAGTTTTACATCTTTTGAGCTTGGTAGGTGAGACACTGGTAGGTGAGACACAGGTGTTGTTATGTGTCTTGGGTGCTTTGGGAACTGTGTTAGTTGTAGCAGTCTTGTGTTTCGGTGGTCTCTGGTGTGTCGGTGAGTTTTTTGAGAGAATCTCTGTGTATGTTGATTTATGTGTTGGATGTGTAGTATGTGTATGAGTAGTGGTACTATGAGCATGAGCAGTGGTACTATGTGCATGAGCAGTGGTACTATGTGTATGAGTAGTGGTACTATGTGCATGAGTAGTGGTACTATGTGCATGAGCAGTGGCACTATGTGAATGAGTAGTGGTACTATGTGCATGAGCAGTGGTACTATGTGCATGAGTAGTGGTACTATGTGCATGAGCAGTGGTACTATGTGCATGAGTAGTGGTACTATGTGCATGAGCAGTGGTACTATGTGCATGAGTAGTAGTGGGTGAGTTGGGAGTCTCTTCTGTGTAACTGTTTTGAGTGCTAGAGAACAGGGATTCAAGATTCTGTATTAGAATGAGTTATTAGTAGAGGGTTGTCAATGTACATGAGGCAGTTGCTAGACTGCATCAGAAGACCAAAGTCAACAAGTCTGGCAGGATAAACAAGGGTAGTCCAACTGTCCATAATGCTAGGTTTGAAGAACTGTTATCATAAAGGGGTGCCTTCAGGACTGATCTAGGAGGTGCTCTGTAGATGGGTATTTCTGATGGGGTTTTTGGCTGGTGGTTTAAAAGGTCACAGCTCACTAGTAATACTTCTCAGACCGGAGAACTACACTAATATACTACAGTTGTATCTAAGGGAAAAATTGTCAGAATTATCTGTACTGCTATGGAGCAAAATTGTACAGCAGTGAGCAGTGCTGAGCGACACATGCAAACAAGCAGAAACCCGCTCAAACATGGGGCTTAAATACCAGAAGCTAACAACTTAAAAAAACTTAAAAAAAAATCAAAAGAACGAATGAGGGTGCTTACTCCAAGCCCTAGACCAATCACCCTTCATCAGAAAGATTCAAATAAGCACGCTTCTCTCAGAAGGGTGCAGAAGTGCCCCTTTCAATCAAAGATGGATTGGAAAATGTGCTCAGAATGCAACAGCCACTACAAACAGACTCAGATGCAGCAAACCTGTATCTGGACTGTGCTACAGCTACTGGCTACACTAATTTAGGTGGGAAACACTAAAAAATGTTTTAAACAGCAGAAAAACTGCAGTGAGACATTACAAATGTTTTAAACATCAGAAAAACAGCAAGGAAACACTAAAGAATGTTTTAAACAACCAACAAATCAGTTATTTAAAAACCTGTTTGGCTGGAAAACAGAACAAACAGATGCTTTGCAAACAGTGACAAGTAACAACAATTACTTTGCAAACAGTGAAAATAGCAAAAAAGCTTTGCAAACAGTGAAAACAGCAACAAAATATGATTTAACAGGCACAATAAGGTAGATGAATGCAGTACAATCAGTGCAGTTTAGTTTACAGTATTAAAATACAGTATTAAATAAGGAGAACATAATAACAAGTGCAGTAAATACTATAATCAAGCAGAAAACAGGCAACTTATGGTTTTTGGGAAGTTCAAAAGTCTCTAGTCATCTGATATCTCAGCTCAGGATTCTAAATGAGAGAAATCAGTCAACAGGAACCCTGAGAAGTATGGGACCCCCTAAACGTAGCAGGCTGAAAGGGAGGAGGATGACCACTGCTTGGTCTGCTACTGAAGTCAGAGTCAAACAGTCCCAGCAAGTTGTTGATACAGACTCTTGAAAAATTTCTGCTGTGTCCGCAGATTCATAGAGTGGAATTACTGCAAATCAAATGCCCCACACAAAGTGAGAAAATTACCTTCCAGATCTGCCCTCATAGACACACTTAAAGGATTTGAAATATGCAACATAAAACACCTGCCTCTGATATTGAGGATGAATAAGTTGAAGGAATACAGGTGGAGAACTAGGTTCTGTGAGTCTGCTCAGAATGGGACCTCAAATGCCATGCACTGTGAGGTGGTAAATCTGCCAATATGACAAGTTGCCAGAGTGAAGTAGAATGTCATTAAGGAACAAACAGGTCATTAAAAACACAATTAGTAACTAGCCTGAGTGAATGAAAGTATAGCCCAACCAAAAATTGAACTAGCAGTCACTTAGGAATAAGTAATGTTCTAAATTCTCCTAAATCCCAAGCCTGCCATAAAAAACCTGAAACAGGATGGCCCTCCAGTGAGAAAGCCCTGAGAAATGGACTAATAAAATGTCTGTAACTTACTACCAAGGTGCCTGTTCTACTGGGACCTGCCCCCACTTTGTGTATGCAAATGCATCTCTTTTTGATGATTTGTATTACATAATAACAGTGGACTGTCAGAAGACATCAGCAAGTTGCTACATGTCCTTGGGATGCCTAGAGAGATTAGGCTGAACAAGAAAACAGAATCAACACTCTGTATATCTGTAGTTGGTGGATGGATAGTTAACGACAGTTAAGGTGAGGTGCTGGCTGAAAAGTGTAGAAAGTAACTCTGTCTGGGTTACAGTAGTGAATTTGAGGTAGGTTGACCTCTGAGATAGTACTAGGCTCAGGCTAATGGATGAGTGAAAGAAAGATGGTGGAGGGGATGAGTGAAATTGATTGCAAATAATGCAAAGAAGAGGTATGTATCAAGACTAACAATAATGAGATAATGACAAGCTTTAGAGATAAATCAAACAAAAAAAATAAAACTAGAGTGTCAAGAAATACAATGGGAGTAACAGATGAAATGTAATAACTGCTAACGACTAGTATGACTGCACAAAGCAAAAAGCCAAACTGAGTTATGTAATGGCAGCAAAATAGGTAATGATTAGGCACATGTACAAATAAATCACAATACTACCAAAACAGTATTCGCAAAAGGCACACTGGACAAAACAACATTCAGTGACTGGCAAACAACTGAGTAACATTTAAATACTGAGACAGTCAACGAATATGAATGAACAACAACATGTACTAAAATGCGGTTCACATGCTAAAGCAATAATCAATAAACACACTCTTTGAATTTGAAACAATATGAGCACAAAACAATTACAGAGCAACTGGCAAATGGGAATTGGCAATGCATTAAAAAGGGTAGTTCAATTAATAAACCAATTTAAAAAGCAATAAGCACACAGGCCTGGTTTGATTACTAAGACAATAGTCAAAATGCTAATTAATAAATATCAGAACTGCACTGAACTCAAGTTTAACAATAACATCAATAACAATATTGCAACTAAGCCTATAGTTAATGGGAAAGAGAAAAACAGTGATATTTATGCAATTCAAAAGGATATATGTTGTCTTACATGTTGGGAATGTTGCATTGCATAGCCAATAGGATTTATACTGCTCAGAGGTGCTGCACGGAGTACATGAAAAGTACAGAATCCAGAAAACCTCCAGGCAGTTAAACTCTGTAAAACTGTCTGTTCAGAAAATGGATGATCAAACTCAAACCTACACTCACATAAACGTCAGCAGATAAGAATCAGGCACTGTAATTGTTCAATGAAACCAAAAATTGGAGAGATGACATGTTGATGCCTCAACTCTTACCAGACAGTGGTAGAGTGCAGTGCAGATCCAGTCCTAGGAAGCCATTGAAGTCTTTCAATGCATTGAATCAGTCAGAATTGAGAGGGAAAGGGTTTATGTGCACTTCTCTAGCTCTAATCTTTTATTGTCTTCTCTGCATTGTGTTTTAGAGCATTCTCAGCAGTGCAGCATTGAAGACCATTTATCTGAGCAAACCTTTGGTTATTTAAAATATGTAAGGCACTTGCCCACAGAGGTCAGCCAATCAAAATCAATCCTATAGAAGCCAGCCAATCAAAATCAATCCTTCAACTCCACAGAATCTGGCAAATCAAAATGAGGAACTGCAGTCTTTTAATGGAACCCAAGCTGGTGTTGCTAACTCATGGCACCAACTGATAGCTTCAAAGGCTACTACATTCTAGACCTGGTCCTAGGAAGCTGTTGAAGTCCTTGTGTGTTGACTCTGTCATTATAAAGACTGATTGCCTCTTCTGGAATTATACAGATGAGGTCATTGATAAAAAGATTAAAACAGGAGTCCAGGAATGGAGCCTTGAGGAATGCTTATGGTGGAAATTCCTAGAAGAGAGTTTATCACCAGAGAAGCCATATCGCTGTAGAGGTGAGCGAGATTGTTCCATTACTGAATAAGTTACCTCATCTACTGAGTGTGTCTACAGACATTGAGATGTCCTTTTATCCAAATAAATTATTAATCCTTTTAAATTATTAAGTAGATCTTAACTAAGAAGAGGGTAATATGGTTACTGAATAGTGAGCACAACTCTGTAAAAGCAAGCTCATGCACACAGATATAAAATGACTGCATATATGTGTAGTTCTCAGTCTGTGCTCAATCTATGATCAATCTGTTCTCAACATGTGCTTAAAAATGAAACAGCCTCAAGTGAATCCTTGTTCCCCAGGTGAGTTTCTTCAAAGTCTTACCACTAAACAAAACATTCAACTTTTTATAAATAAAATGTGTATTTTGCACTGTGGTGTCTACAAACTAGACACTTAAACTGGTCTCTTAATTCCGTTAAATCTTTAGCTGCTGGAAATAATATGATAACTGCTCTAACGCTCATTTCTAAAATCAGAAAATATTGTAGTTTTGAAGTTGCCCAACACAATGTGTCTGAAATTCTCCAGGTGTAACTAACACTAGGTAATACTGCAATCCAAATTGTAGCTTGCTACAGATCTCCCACCATGCCCCAAGATTCTCTCTATACCTTTCTAAACATACTGGAAAATGTTAAGCTACAACCAAACACCCTAATACTGGGTGATTTCAACTACCCTGCCATTAACTAGGAAAGCTACTCGTGTACCAGCATCTTTGCCCAACGGTTCTTGGAATTCATAAATTCCAATGCCCTGGATCAACTAATCCTTAGTCCCACCAGGGTCTCCAATATCCTAGACCTGGTCATTACCAACATGGGAAATTGATGCTCCACACCTATGGTCACCCCCTCGTTGGTCAGGCCTGACCATAAGCTAATCACCCTTGACATCCACATCCCACCCCCACCCCCCAGTAAGGAAATCTCTGAGAAAAACTTCTCCAAAGCCAACTTCATGCTACTCAAATCAGAAGTGGCAAACTTCATGACACCCATGCAGACAGGAACTGAAAGTTTGACTGCTGAATCTTACACTAAGGCACTGTATGAGCACATCCACTCGTGCATGAATCGTGCCATCCCCAATAGAACCAAGATGTTCTCCTCCAAAAAAAGGAAGCCAATCTGGTGGTCCCTTGCCATAAACAAACTTTACAACAAAAGGAAGAAACTGTTGCAGAAAAGAGGAAAATCCTATGATGCAAAAAACTCCCTTATCAGCCTCAGTAAGAAGCTGACATCCTTCATAAAATCCTCCAAAACCAGTTACAAAAATAAAATTGCCAAAGATTCCAAAGACAACCACAAGACATTCTATAGCTATGTCATGAATCTAAATGGCAATGCTCAGATCTGCTCTGAGCTGCAACAGAATGGCATTAACTATACTGATCCCAAGGATATTGCCAATATCCTGGCAGATTGATTCAGTGCAAAACTTCACCCCATTCTCGCCCCCTAAAGGGCCCATCTCAGTACTGAAAGATTGCCAAATTCCGGTAATAATGGCCACACAGGTAAAAAAACGCACTGTCCAAAGCTAAGAATACAGCATCCATGGGACCAGATGACATCCCAGGCTGTGTACTACATGAACTACAAAATGAAATGCCACCTCAACTAAGTGTCATGTTTAATCATAGCCTCACCTCAGGCTTTGTGCCCACTGAGTGGCACACAGCTGCAGTTATCCCACTCCACAAAGGGGGATCCACCTTGGATCCTGGGAACTACTGCCCCATCAGTCTGATGAGCTTGATCTGTAAGGCCATGGAATGTATTATCATGGAACTTATAAACAAAGACATTGGCAACCTTCAAACACTGGACCCCACGCTGTTTGGGTTCGTGAAGGGCCGATCTTGTCTCCTGAACTTGATTGACTTCGAATCAGTCTCCAGAGCCATGGACAAGGATAAGGTGGTCCACACAGCCTATCTGCACCTCGCCAAGGCCTCCAACACCATCCCCCACTCTGGAATCATAGATAAACTTTCTAAACTGGGCATTAATCCCTATGTCACTCGATGGGTTGCCAACTGGCTTACTGACAGAACCCACACTGTAAAAGTAGCCAACTCCAAATCCAGCTCCAGACAAGTGGAGTACCTCAGGGTTCAGTCCTGGGACCACTCTTCTTTGGCATCTACTTCTCTGAAGTACAGGCCAACACTAAGGGACTCTGGCTAACAAAGTTTGCAGGTGACTGCAAACTGGGAGCCATTATTGAATCCCCAAATGATGTGGATATTCCACAAAATGGCCTTACAGAAACAGATGCTTGGTGCCAGAGCCATGGGCTCAAGCTCAATGCCAAGAAATGTATAGTTATCCCCTTTGGAAAAAACATGTACCTGTGAATTACCACATAGGTGGCAGTACACTAAACACCAAAAGTGTGATAAGACACTTAGGAACACAGGTGGACAGTGGTCTCACCTTTGATAACCACATCACCACAGCATTCAGGAAATTCTGCTATGTGGCATACCTCATCACTAAGGGCTTTTCATTCAGAAAAAAGGAGGTCAATTTCCCACTGTACTCATCCCTCATTAGATCCATTATAGAATACAATGCCACATTTGGTATGTACCTCTCAAGATATATACAACAACTGGAAAGGCTGCAGAAATACCTCACTAAAAGAATCACAGGCCTAAAGCAGATGCCCTATGCTGACCGTCTAAAAAAACTCCACCTATACTCTGTCGCATATCATTTACTCATAGGTGATCTCTGCTTAACATACAAGGCCATGTCAAACCCAGAGCTGTTGGACATGCTACACTTAAAGAAATCCCAATCCCTCAGAGACACATGCTCCAGGGATCTAAACCTTGTCATCACAATGAACAAAACATGCTGGAGTGATAGGTTCCTGACCCAGGGACCCCCCAGATTCTGGAATAGATTGCCCATACATGTCAAGAGGAGAGCCTCTTTGGCCCTCTTCAAAAGGAACCTTGATGATTGGATGGGAGACAGGAAATTCACCCCAGGGATCACGTCAGTCGTCCTGCTAGACAGGGGTCCAGGGAAGTAAATACTATGGGAAGAAATAGGCAGGGAATTTTAGTGGCTAGGCTTGTATAGGCCCTAGGGCCGATAGCCTAGTACCAACCTATGAACCTATGAATCTACAAGTAGAACATTGTAAATCCTTACCATAAAACTAGTAACCAAAGCACAAATCAGAAAACAAGTAAAACAATAAAGAAGAAGTCAGGAACAGAATTCTCTGTACTGTTTATTATCACACGGATTTAGCTCTTTTTTTCTGAAGAAAATGGACTTCATCAGAATAACGTATCACCAGAAATAAAGTTCATTTATACCATTCAAACAACCGCATGATCCAGATAAATTAATTGAACAATTAACTGATCAAAACATTTAAAAAGACAGCATAATGCAAGTAAAAAACTTGGACAAAAAGATTTAAATAGTGTTGATAAATGGACAGAAAAAAGTAAACACATATTACAGATCAAGTTCCTTTTAACTAATAAAATATGTTAAAACCAAAGTAGCATTTTTACTTAGAATTGTGATAAATTAAATTGCCAAATGACATAGGCTGCCTTTAATTTAAGCACACAACTAATACAGACCATTTCATTTAACCCAGGGAATACAGTGGCATTACATTTCAGTTGCCATATAAGTTCTTTATATTTCAAAAAATCATCCGAGGGCCCTCCTCTTTGACCCAAGTTACCATGATCAATGACAAAAAATTGAGCAGAATGTTTTTTGATATGTTTGACCAAGGCATTCCTTTCATCATTCTTGTAAATACCATATTGATGTTGGGAGATTTCAATGTCTGTTTCATTTTGTCTATGTAGAAAAGCTCATAGGACTGGCACTTTGCAACACAAATTGCACCCTTGCTACCGCATTATTTTTGCTTTAGCTTAATTTTGCAAAGAAAAACTGGTCAGAGAATTATTTTTCTGGCTTCTTCTTCATTGTTTTAAATCCTTAACTTTGTCAGTTGCCCCTTTGCTGAGTTCATTCTATGAAGAACCATACAAGGTCAGCTCCTGTAATCCACTTAATTACAGGTTATGATCGCATTTATAATGAAACTAAAGAAAGGTACTTCCTTACCTTCATAGCATGGGATTTTAAATGAAGGTGCTTCAGTATTAATCCTAAGTCTGGATGCAAAATCAAAAGCCTTGGAGTAGGTGGCTTGGCCATTTATCTTCCAAATCCTGGACAAGATGACCACTGGACAGAATAAACTTCAGTCCTAGTTTCTTTATAAAGAATTTTCATAGCATATGAAGCCTGTGTTGAGATTTAAATCTGAGGTGGATTCTCATTTCAGTTCTTTACTCAGATGCACTGGAAAGGGGCACTCCTCCCTTATCCCCTAACTATTGGCCTTAGGCTTGGAACCTCTGACACAGATTATTGGAATGGCCCATAGAAGGGCATAACACTCATTATTATTATTATTTTTTTGCTGATTTTTTATTAGTTTATTTATTACAACCAGAAGCAAATATGCCATATGTCTTTACTTTAATGACAGAATTGGAAGGCTGTCAGGACAGAAAGTGAGTTCTGACAAGTTCAATATTTTAAGGGCTAACTTTAGCCTAACAGGGACCTGGCAGCATTCCCTTACTACTGGATGGGACAGCCACTCCATCATATATTCTGCAATGATCATTTTACATTCATTAACAGGCTGTTTTACATTTGCTCAATGACAGTGTTGCCAGCTTCAAAACTTATCAGCAGTTGTGATATTTTTATTATGCATAAAATATGCTCCAAAAATAATGATATTACCATTACTATGTTCAGTTCTGATATTTATCACTATTATGCATAAAATACGCTCTATAAAAATAATAATGACCTTAATACTACAATGCTATATTACCCTGACATAACATGTAATCTAATTATGGAGGTCTCAAACAAGAAAATGCCTTTCATTTATAGACTGAGTCCTGAAAAGTAACCCTTAGAGAATCTATAAGTAGGTAGTACTGGGATAAGCAAACACATGACCTGTATTTCATAGAAGCCCATTTTAGGATAGTATATTAACAGTTTAACAAATAATACTTGGAAGTCAAACTATTATGGAACATCTATATGTAGAGAAAAGAGATGTTTTGCTTGTAGACATTTTGCATCCTGTAAAAATATTAGCTAGATTTATATTGGTTCAAACCATGGCTCAATGAAAAATAAATCAAAACTCTCCCCAGTGAGCCAACAAAATAGATGCTAATGTGATCCTACAAGGACAGGGGACAAGTCTGGCACTTGCAGGTGATGTAACAGGATTCAGTTTGTTTACAGTGACCTGTGGGTTTGTCAAATCTGCAACTCATTGAAATGCAAGGAACATACGTAACTAAAAGCTTTGGGTAGGAACAAGGTAAAAGATTTTTACACCATCAGATTATCATCAGTTATAATATGTTGTTAATGTTGCATTCCAATTAAGTGGATATGTTTATATAGGTAAAAATAGCTAGGCCTTTTGAAACAAGGATTATAGAACACCACAGTGATAACTGTAATCACAAACATGCATCATATAAACACGAGTGTAACGTTATCATTACCTATTCATAAGGTTGCAGTTGCAAGAGATTTGGAAATTAAGAAATGCATTAAAAGGAAATAGAAATGAACTAATATTTAAAATGAGAGGATTGACATTGCTGGGCTTAAATGACATAATCTTGTTTGAATGAAATCACCTTGGGGAAAACATTAAAAAGGTCCCCTGGCTTTGTTAGCCTTGTAATTACCTATGAAAATATGAACCTATGATAGATGTATAATTTGGTAGTGTTGGGCTGACATCTAGAGGCCCATTTGGGCAATTACAACATGAAGGAAACCACAATAAAATAAAGAACAATTATATTAACTTATACTAAATATACAAAACATTTGAATGTATGATTGGATTTTAGATAGATTTTTATGTAATAAGCATGTAAAGAAAGAAGGTGCAACAACTGGAATACACCGATATAACTAGAAGAGAGGCTGTTTAATTACGATGTCACTATAACAGCTGACTGGAAATGTGAAAAAAGTTTCATGATGAAGCTGTATGAGAAACCATTTAAGATATAACTGTTGTTTTACAAAACATATTGTTATAACATTTGGTGAAAGCCAAATGAGTTTTGTGCTTTTTTAACTGATGTTTTAAGAAAGTGCAGTGCCCATTATTAGCTGGTGTTTGGATATGCTTTTTATTACCTGCCTAATTCATTTACATTTAAGAATGTTATGTTCTCTGGCAAAGATCAGTCCTCTGTGATTTACAGATATTATCCCTTGGAATCTAACTTAGGTGTTCTTACCCTCTTCATATGAAACTATCAAAAATGTATTAATGTAGATAAGTACATGGGGACTGCAAAATAAATCAGATTTAAAATACCCATAAGAAATATGCAGCAATTTGCATTGGAGGCCTAAGGGATGGGCCTTCTAGCAGCTATTCTACTGGGGACAAATCCTAAAACCCATACTGGTTGTGGAGTGTCATTTCAGGATATTAATAATACCTATGAACTTCCAAGAATGCATCTATATGCTTATCTTCAAGCAATACTTTCTAAAGAATCTTATTTATAACCTAAATGGCACCAGCAAGAGTTTTCTAAAATATCTTAACTTAGAAAGTCTGTACACAGGCAGGTTATTAGAAGATCATTTCCCTAGCTTACAAAACTTGGTATCATTTTTCTAGGAATACCCAACTCTTTAACATTTCATGTTATCTATACAGAACAGGGTGGGAATCTGGTGGCTAGTGAAGCTGGTACTAGGCTCTCTCCTAGCTCATTGTCTCCTGTAACTGGTACAGACATGAACTATGGAGGCTGCTGTTCTTCCACTTTGCTTCAAGGCAAAGAAGAGGGAAGGCACACACTTCTCCTTTAGCAAAGTCAGATGCTTATAGAATTAAGATAAATATTTATGAATGAGATTTCTTAACCTACTAACTAACCAACAAGAAATCACCCAAGTGTTAAATCTTCTCTGAAATTTTTTAAATTTCTTTTAAGCTTTATAGGTTCATGGATTCATAGGTTCATACGTGTTTACTAGGCTGACAACCACAAGGGCCTTTTTAAGCCTAGCAATGCATCCCAAATCAATGACATGTTCTTATACCCTTGATAAGTGTAAGCAGGGGCCTGGGAGATGAAACATTTACAGGTTGCCTGTGTCCATTAGAGACAAAAATGCCAAACCAGGGATGAATTTCCATTTCCTTATCCAATTGTCCAAGTTGCACTTGAATTGGGTTAGGAAGGAACTCTGCTTCACATGGATGGGGAGCCTGTTCCATAGATGGTGTGGTCTCTGGGATGCATACCTGTCTCTCTAGCAGGTCTTATTTATACAACAGGCTAGGTTTAATTCTTTAGAATGGGTAATTCTGGTGCTGTTTTGTTTTGTGGATATGCAGGAGGTCCATCAGAATGGGGTCTGACAATGCACTGTATGTCAGGCATAGATCTCCCCTCAAAAGCCTGTAGGAGACAGAATACAGGGATAGGGCCTTGGTGGTCTGCATTGTGTCAACTGTGCCCTCGGAGCCTCACAGGTGAGCCTCCCTCCGGTCCCAGCCGGCCCCACGGAACTCCCCTCGGCCACCGAGGGGCAGGCACACCCTCATCAGGACTTCCAAGCACACAGTACTTTCCTGTCCAGAACACCACGGTCCCCATCTTCACCAGATCTCCTAGAGGCTGCCTGGTTGGGCCATGTCCCTATGCACTCAGAGCATCTCAGGGGGACCTCCCTCTGGTCCTGGAAGGACCCACAGAACTCCCCTCAGCTTTGGAGGGGCAGGCCCACCCTCATCAGGACTTCCAAGCCTTGCTCCTTTCCAGTCCAGAGCACCACGGTCCCCGTCTTCCCCAAATCTGATGGAAGCTGCCTAGTTGGGCTGTGTCTCCGTGCCATCAGCGCCTATCAGGAGGACCTCCCTCTGGTCCCAGCCAGCCTCCTGGAACTCCCCTCGGCCACCGAGGGCAGGCCTGCCCTCATCAGAACTTCTGTGCCCACACTCCTTTCCGGTCCAGAGCACCACGGTCCCCGTCTTCCTCAGATCTCCTGGAGGCTGCCTGGCCAGGCCATGTCCCTGTGCCCTCAGAGCCTCTCAGGGAGACCTCACTCCGATCCCAGCTGGCCCCGTGGAGCTTCCCTTGGCTGCCGAGGGGCAGGCACACACTCATCAGGACTTCTGAGCCAACGCTCCTTTCCTGAACAGCTCACCATGGTCCCCGTCTTCCCCAGATCACCTGCAGGCTGCCTGGCTGGGCTGTGTCCCCATGTCCTTGGAGCCTCTCAGGGGGACCTGCCTCCAGTCCTGGCCGGCCCCACAGAACTCCACTTGGCCGCCGAGGGGCAGGCACACCCACATCGGGACATCCGAGCCCACACTCCTTTCTGGTCCAGAGCACCATAGTCCCCCTGTTCCCCAGATCTCATGGGGGCTGCCTGGTCAGACCATGTCCCCATGCCATCAGAGCCTCTCAGGAGGACCTCCCTCCGGTCTCAGTCGGCCCCAAGGAGCTCCCCTCAGCCACCAAGGGGCAGGCCCGCCCTCATCGGGACTTCCGTGCCCACGCTCCTTTCCAGTCCAGAGCACGATGGTCCCCGTCTTCCCCTGATCTCCTGGAAGCTGCCGAGCTGGGCCTTGTACCAGTTACCTCGGAGCCTCTCAGGGGGACCTCCCTCCAGTCCTGGCCAGCCCCGTGGAACTCCCCTCGGCCACTGTGGGGCAGGCACACTCCCATCGGGGATTCCGCATCCCCCCTGCTTTCCCGTCTAGAGGGGTTCTGGGAACTTTGCGATATTCGGGAACACCGTTGGGTACTGGGTGAGGTTGGACAC
>NC_056736.1:456884832-456894832 GCF_019279795.1 Protopterus annectens
CACCGTGCGTGGGCTGAGCCTCGATCACAAGGACTTGGGCCCCCTGGGCAGCACCAGGAGATGGACTTCCATATGCCACATTTCCCTGTGCTCATCTCCTGGGTGGGGATTCACCCCTGGGCTTTTCTTTCTTCACTCGCCATTATTGAGGGAATCCTGGTTAGTTTCTTTTCCTCTGCTTAGTAATATGCTTAAATTCGGCGGGTCGCCATGTCAGATCTGAGGTCGCATTCTGAGTGCAGTCGCTGGGGGTTGGTGGGATGGCGGGGGCCTTGGGGGGGCAGATGGACCACCTGTCCTTTCCCCCAGGAACCCCCGCATGCCTGCTCTCCACCACCAGACTCTGGATGGCGGAGGAGGATGTCCGACGCGGCCCTGGTGCATGGGAACCGGGCAGGCAGACATCGAGCTCCGCCCCGGGAGGGCAGCCTGGTGGTGCTACCACCGACAGCCTCTGGGGGGTGGGCCAGATGCATGCCTGTTCCCTCCCGTCCTCGAATGGGCTTCCCGGCTTGGGGCAGAAGGGGAGTCATCTCCTCCATCCACTTCTTTCTTCGGGGGACAGGGAGGCCCACGGTTGGCTCCCTTGACTCCCCGGCCATGCCCTTGATGGGGGCCAGACACCCCCTGGGGTGATGGAAGGCATGATGACCCTCAGACAGGCATAGCCCTGGGAGTAACCCAGGGCCACAAAGTGCATTCGAAGTGTGGATGATCAATGTGTCCTGCAATTCACATTAGTTCTCGCAGCTAGCTGCCTTCTTCATCAATGCATGAGCCAAGTTATCCACCACCAGCAGTCATACTGCTTCCCATCCGCTGGGGGCACTGCTGCCCGTTCGGCATCGTACCTAGAGACAAGGACACAAGGTTTCACGGTCATCATCGTGGGCACCCGGACCGGGGTTACTGGCCCTGTGCTGTGGGACAGCAGGGAATCCTGTGGGGGCTGGCACATGGCCGGACCACCGACCCTCTCGGGCTTTGAACTGACACCCCGCGTGGAGTGACATCCTGACATTGATGGAGAGGACTTCGGTGTGCCACCCCCGGGGGTGGCCCCACATGGCAAGAGGGAAGGTTGCTGTCCCCCTGCTGGGACAGCACCCTCTCCTTGCCACATGGGGAGCCAGCCACCTCCGGGGCGTATGGCAGACTACACTGCTAGGCTGGGCGCATCCTCTGCCGTCATCCCCTCATGGTGGCAGAGGAGTGCCGCACCTCCCACCGCTTGGACAAACCCCCTCCCTCCCGCCTCTGGGAGGTGGGGGGGACGGACGCCACCTCTTGCTCTCGAGCTCCCTCCCTCCCCCAGGAGCCACAGGCTTGGTCCTGCCGGCCTCCACCAGGGCACGCGGAGAGATGGGAGTTGGAGAGAGATGCAGAGGGTCAGGGCAGCGGAGCGAGGAGAGGCACTGGCACCCGGGGATGGCGCCCCCCCCTGCCACATGGGGAGCCAGCCACCTCCAGGGTGCATGGCAGACTGCACTGCCTGGCCATGTGCATCCTCTGCCGTCATCCCCTCATGGTGGCAGAGGAGCGCCGCACCTCCCACCACTTGGACGAACCCCCCTCCCTCCTGCCTCTGGGAGGTGGGGGGGGACGGATGCCACCCCTTCCTCTCGAGCTCCCTCCCTCACCCAGGAGCCGCAGGCTTGGTCCCGCTGGCCTCCACCAGGGCATGCGGAGAGATGGGAGTTGGAGAGAGATGCAGAGAGAGATGCAGAGGGTCAGGGCAGTGGATCGAGGAGAGGCACTGGCACCCGGGGATGGCGCCAGGACCCTCGGCATTAATGATCCTTCTGCAGTTTCACCTACAGAAACCTTGTTACGACTTTTACTTCCTCTAGATTGTCAAGCTTGATCGTCTTCTCGGCACACCACCGGGGTCGTGATCGACTCCAGCAGGGCCCTGATCCGAGGACCTCACTAAACCATCCAATCGGTATTAGTGACGGGTGGTGTGTACAAAGGGCAGGAACTTAATCAATGCGAGCTTATGACCTGCACTTACTGGGAATTCCTCGTTCGTGGGGAATAATTGCAATATCCGGTCCCTATCATGAAGGGGTTTCAGTGGATTACCTGGACCTGTCGGCCAAGGGTAGACACACACTGATCCATTCAGTGTAGCACACGTGCAGCCCCAGACATCCAAGGGCATAACAGACCTGTTATTGATCAATCTCATGTGGCTGAAAGCCACTTGTCCCTCTAAGAAGTTGGAGACGACCGCACAGGGCCGCATAACTAGTTAGCATGGTGGAGTCTCATTTGTTATCGGAATTAACCAGACAATTTGCTCCACCAACTAAGAACAGCCCTGCACCACCACCCACAGAATCGAGAAAGAGCTATCAATCTGTCAATCCTTTCCATGTCTGGGCCGGATGAGGTTTCCCGTGTTTAGTCAAATTAAGCCGCAAGCTCCACTCCTGGTGGTGCCCTTCCATCAATTCCTTTAAGTTTTAGCTTTGCAACCATACTCCTCCCAGAACCCAAAGATTTTGGTTTCCCGGAAGCTCCCTAGCGGGTCATGGGAATAATGCCACCGGATCGCTAGTCTGCATTGTTTATGGTCGGAACTACGACGATATCTGATCATCTTTGAACTTCTGACTTTTGTTCTTGATTAATGAAATAATTCTTGGCAAATGCTTTTGCTTTCATTCGTCTTGCGCCAGTCCAAGAATTTCACCTCTAGCGGCACAATAAGAATGCCCACAGCCGTCCCTCCTAATCATGGCCCCAGTTCCAAAAACCAACAAAATAGAACTGGAGTCCTATTCCATTATTTCTAGTGGAAGTATTCAGGCAACCGGCCTGCTTTGAACACTCTAATTTTTTCAAAGTAAACGCT
The DNA here is from genome assembly GCF_019279795.1 of Protopterus annectens. NCBI lineage: Eukaryota > Metazoa > Chordata > Ceratodontiformes > Protopteridae > Protopterus > Protopterus annectens. The sequence goes on from NC_056736.1 coordinate 456,887,693, forward strand.
TCAGACCCCCGGGACACTCAGTTAAGGGCATCGAGGTAGCGCCGAGGCAGACCGCCAGCCCGATCCCAAGATCCAACTATGAGCTTTTTAACTGCAGCAACTTTAATGTACATTATTGGAGCTGGGATGACCATGGCTGCTGGCACCAGACTTGTACTCATTCCAATTACAGGGCCTCAAAAGAGTCCTGTATTGTTATTTTTCTTCACTACCTCCCCATGTCAGGAGTGGGTAATTTGCACGCCTGCTGCCTTCTTTGAATGTGGTAGCTGTTTCTCAGTCTCCCTCTCTGGAATCAAACCCTGATTCTCCATTACCTGTGGTCACCTTGGTAGGCACAGATAGTACCATTGAAAGGTGATAGGGCAGACATTCATATGTCACGTCGCTGCCATGAGGGCATGTGATCGGCCCGGGTTTATCTAGAGTCATCAAAGTTGCCGGGCTGAGACCCGGATTGGTTTTGGTCTGATAAATGCACGCATCCCCTGAGGTCAACGCTCGTCAGCATGTATTAGCTCCAGAATTACCACAGTTATCCAAGTAAAAGTGGTGCAATCAAAGGAACCATAACTGATTTAATGAGCCATTTGCAGTTTCACTGTAGTGTCCATGTGCACTGAGACTTGCATAGCTTAATCTTTGAGACAAGCATATGCTACTGGCAGGATCAACCAGATAGGAGCACCTCGGCGGGCGGGAGGAGAGGAGGGTCTGGAGCCCACACCTCTGCCCGCAGGAGGGCTCACTCTCCCCATGGAGGGGGCACCCTGGGTGCAGGTCATGGACCAGCGACTGTGACCCCGGAGGGCCGGGGACCGGCATGGAGCATGGCTGCGCTTGGAGCCATAGAGTGAGGGAGAGAGCTCCAGAAGCTCCTGCGCTCAGGGGTGCCCACGAGAGCGGGGAGGCCCAGTGCATAACAGGATCCCTTCATCTCAGCCCCGGCTCATCGGTCCCACCTCGACTTCACCACTGAAGGGCATGGAACACTCCACGCCCCCCACCCACGCCTTGCTCCCGGGGAGGAGAATCTCGATCCGCCGGCCGTGTCCAGCAGAGCCACACTATGGGGGCCCTCTGCCAGTGGGAGATGGTTGGCCCGATCGATCAATGGACGGTGGGGAGAGGCACCTCGGCTCCACTGTAAGGGCACATTCTCCTCGAGGCTAGGACCTGGACTAACACTCCCCACGGGACACCCTGTCATCCCTTAACTCCTGGAGGCTGACAAATTGTGCAGGATCATGCATGCCTGGCGGACGACTGGGAGGACGAACCCATGGGGTGCAACCAACCCCACGGAACTCCCCTCGGCCATGGAGGGCCAGATCCGCTCTCATGAGGGCTTCCACATCCCACTGCTCTCCTGTCCAGAGGGGTTCCGGGGACTTTGTGGCATTTTGGGGTTACCATCGGGTACCAGGCGAGGTTGGACGCCTTTGGACATTCCAGTTGTTGGATATGCCTGGATAGGTACATACCAAAGGGTGCATTGTACTCAATGATAGGTCTGCTGAATGCCAAATACAGTGAAACAATAACTTCCTCAGACTTAGATGCCATACTTTTGTTTATAAGTTGTGCAACATAGAATTATTCCCTCACTACTGTAGACACATGATGTTCAAAGGCTAGATTATTATCTATGTGTGTGTCTGTAAGCCCCTGACTACTGGGTCAACTCTAAAAAACTCTTTAAATTTCTTACCTGAGTAATAATAATTTCTTACCTGACTAAAAATCTTTGGAATTGGAAGTATTGCATGTGATTTGTGACTTGCAGGCTCCATATCCACTATAATAGCTATACCTGCTAGTAGCAACGTTGGAATTTATTTTAGAAATATGAAAAGACAATGGTAGGTCATACCAAACAAGGATTTATTTCCAAAGCTATGGACTTATGCAGCCTAAAATATGAGAGGGAGCAGAAACTAAAAATGGGGTTTAGATAATCAATTGGTGTTTCCTTCAACTGTCACTTTGTCCTTCCTCCTGATTTGCTTCATACTCTGCTTAGTCTGAGCCTAACAGAAATAAGTACTAGTTATACACTTGCCGGAATTTTGCATGGCTTAACCTTAAAGAAGTATTGATCTAGGCAGGTCTGGCCATAGCTGATCTGGAACTTTAGGTAAAGGGCTTCATGATTTCCGTCCCCACTCATCACTCTGTGCTACCATGGTTCCCCAAATCCTGGCTAACCTGCACCACCTGGATTACACTTTTTCTTTCTTTTCTAACAGTTTGTCTTACTCGTTCAGTTTTTTTCTGCCTTCATTCATTCGACATATCCTAACTAGGCAAGACTACACTCTGACAACTATGGAGGAAATAATTGCATCAAGCCTGGATCTCAGGGATAGTAGATGCACTGAAGTGCATTTTAGAGTTTTTTTTAAACAGCCTGTTTCATCCAATGGTGATTTGAAAACATCCTGATAAATAAAATTCAGTTTATTCTTAAACATTGCTTTTTCTTGCATTATTTCAACACATCATAACTAACTAGGACTACATTGTAATAACTGTGAAGAACATAGGTGACTTAAGCTGGGGATCAGAGGTCCCCAGAAGTCATGGGGGTTCCAGATGCTCTAAGGTACATTTAAAGTTTTTTAAACAAACTTTTCATTCAATGATGGTCTGAAAAATAATAATGATTAAGGAAAGAAATTCAGTGTTGCTCTTTAACTTTGCTTTTTCTTGCATCCTTTCAAAAGGCCCTAACTGACCATAACTAGCACTTGGAGAAAATAACTGCATTAAGCTTGAGGTATAGGGCCTCTAGGTCCTCAAACATCATGAGAGTTCTGGATGCTCTTAGGTGCATTTTAGAGCATATTCTGACCTTTTGATTCAATGATGGCCTGATCAAAACTTGAAAAGAAAGACATCCAGTCTTTTTTTCTATTTTGTTTTTATTTCAAGGAAGAAATAAGTTGTAGCCAAGGCTTAATGTTCAAAAGTGACAAAATAGTTGTCCACAGTAAACTGAGAAGACAAATGTTTGCAAGACTAAATAAATCATATCTGGAATTAGTACCTGACTCTCTACCTCCACACAAAATATAGTTATTTTCTGTGTATTCCTGTCTCCAGTGTTATAGTGGGATGAATGTGAAAGCACAAATGCCTACAGTCATATATATTACATGTTGCTGCTATAATACATATACACGGTTTGTGTCTTCACGTCCTTCACTCAAAAGAGAGCCACCATCTGTGCATCTCTCTGTCAGACTGGGATGAAACAGAAAAAATGAAATAGAGCATAACATTTTTAACCTCTTGCTGTCAGACATATATAACAGGATGTCTCCTACCACTTCCACAAAAGACAGCCACCTGCATATGCATTTGTTGTTTGATTGTGAGGTATGAGAAAAAATGATCACAATAATGTTTCTAGCTTATTACTCCTAGGTAGTACATTACTCCTATACAAGCTAAAGTGACCCTCTGTGCACACATCATAAGTTTGTGAGGAAAGTTAAACAAATAATGACCACACTGTTCTCATCCGAACACATGGTACAAATACCTGTGCTCACCTCTGAGGTTTGGAAAGAACAGAGCACCCCCACACAAAGTACAGTGACATTCTGTGTACACCTCTGAGAAGGGCCAGTTTAGACTAGGTGGTGCACAGGACAGAGGGCACTACTAAGCCTGTGTCAAAATCTACATATACTGCCTTGGAATGTGTGTGGGGGGCCACCATGAACTAGGGTTGCAGTCTTTAGCTGCTGTTAAAACCAGACCTAGGACACATCCCAGCTCCTCCCCAAATCCTGCACATTTCCTCCCCTCTCCTGCCCACTTTCTGTCCATTTTGTGACATCACCACCATAAGCTGAAGAGGAACACCCTCTTTTTGCATTTCTGATGCCTTTTTACTGCTGATTTACTATGCTTTTCTCTAAAAAAGCATTGTAAATCTGCCTATTTAACATACTCCAATAGTCTGTTTCTTTTCTTGAAACAGAATACTGGAGTTTGCACAGTGTTTTCCGGATTGCTGGACAATTGGTTTGATTTCTGGATAATCTGGGAAAAAACGGATAAGTGGCAATGCTGCCATGAACCCAGAAGCTCTGAAGGCCTGCATGTTCTGAGATGCATTTTATTCTTTATTGTTTTGAAAGATTAGTTACTTTCATCCAGACAGCCCCCACCCCCACTAGGCAGTTACAGCCGTTTATGTGTAGAGTCCAGACATCTGGATTTGATAGAAGCAGGTGGCCTTGTAATGTAGCTCACAGTTGCTCCACACAAGCAGCAGGTGCACATTAAAGTATTCCAAGCTGCTTCAAAGTTGTTTCAAACATTTCATGTTAGTCCTGCAAAGCCGGAATAATGAGCAAATAACAGCAGGCAGTTAGTCATTTTCCTGTGCACACAACCCCAGCAATTATAGCTTTTGCATATCTCAGATGTTCGTTTAAGCTGATTATCTTATTTCACGCAAATGTTGAAAGCCAGACACTGACTGTTTAAACTGAGAAAAGAATCGGACTTCAGTTATTTTCAAAGGACAGCTCCACCTCCCCTCCCCACACACACACTCAGTGGTTATAGTTACTTCTGTGTACCCCTCAGCTGATTAAAAATTACATTCATGTATTCTGTTTCAGCTTTGTGAACTTCCACATAAAGAGTAGCTACACATTAAAGTATTCCAAGATGTTTCAAACAAATCTTTTTAATCCTGCAAATGCACACTAGTCCAGCAAAGCCAAATAGTGACTTTCTAAAGTGAGAAAAACAACAAGAGGGGTCAGTTACTTTCTTGAGACAGTTCCCATCTCCACTCAGTAGTTATACCTAAAGGTGACTGCAGTGTATTGTATTTCTGCTTTGTTCCATGGAAACAGAGACCACATATTAAAGTAGCACAGGCTGTTTGACATAAATCACAGTAATCCTGCAAATGCAGAATAGTCATGCAAGGTCAGATAGTGACTATTTATACTGAGCAAATAAGAGGGTCGTTTACTTTATACAGACAGCTTCCCACCACCTTGTAGTTATAGCTAAAATGACAGCCATGTTTTGTATTTGGTAAGACTGTAACACCCTTCAGGGTGTGCAATAGCACCGCACATCTCTAAACTCTAGTCAGTCATGTCTTGCATTAGTTTTGCGTAAAAGACAGAAAAGCAAACCAAAAAAAAAATATCCATGAACCATGGAACTTAAAAGAAACAAACTTTAATATACTAAATGAACTGTGATTCCAATTAAGAATGAGAGAGAGTATATGAACATATATACAATATCAGGAAAGGTAGTACTACTAATGCTCAGTACAGGCACATATCCACTTTCGGAGATCATAAGTTTGGGTTTATAGTAATAGAGAAGGGGGAATATAACTCTAGGGGGGTTTCCTGCTTCTTGTCCTTTTTGTTTTTTGACATTTGTGTGAAGACAGCCAGTATAACATCCATCAGGGGGTTGCTGCCTCCTGTGTCCCCACCATAGGACTGTAAGGCTCTTAAAATGTTTTAGTAACAGTTGATTTTGTATCTATGCAGCGGTGTTGGGAGCAGAAGCCCCCTTGCTGCATATGGAAAGTCATCTCCTGAAGCCCCCTTGCTGCATATGGACAGGCCTGTCTTGATGTCAGTCATTCAAAACCACTCCCAAACTTGCAAGAAATGGTGTGAAGCTTTTAAAGTAAGCTATGCTTTGTATTTCAGATTTGTTTCATAGAAACAGTAGTCACACATTAAAGTAATCCAAGTTACTTCACATAAATCATAGTAATTCTGCAAAGGCACAATAGGCATGAAAACACCAGATAGTGACTCATTAAACTGAGAATACAACAAGAAGGCCATTTACTTTTTAAAGATCCCTTCTACCTCCGCCCAGCAGTTATAGCTAAAAATGACAGCCATTTTGGTTTTGTTGCACTGAATCAGTAGATACACATTAAAGTATTCCAAGTTCCCATTCACAAATCACAGTAATCATGCAAAGTCAGAATAATGTATAAATGTAGCTGTTAGTCATATTCTCCCACAGACAGGTTAGCATGTTTATGCTGCTCAGATTTATTTAGTTATTAGAGCAACAAGTTTTGCATCCACAAACATTTTCAGAGGAGATACATAACTTCAACATCTGGCATTTTTGATGGACTATAATCTTTAGTAGTTTTCCAGGAAATAAAATAAATAAATGTATAAATGAATAAATAAATTAATTAAGAAAAGGGACAGCCATCTTAACCTTTTAGCATAAGAAATCTGGACAAACTCAAAAATAAAGCCCAAAATCAGTGGGAGATTTTAAATATTGGTCTTATAAACTTAAAACATTGCTAGAATAAAAGGTTTTGCATTATCCTGTATTTTCTGAAGGATATGAAACCTGAAACCCAAATGCCTATCACTATTTAGTGACATCAGTCCTCAAAGATTTGCCAGAAAACCATAAATTTTGCATGGAAAACAAAATATGAGGCAAAAATCTGGACTTTCTGCAAAAATCAGGACATTTGAGAAGTGTGTGGGACAGCACAAGCAAATTAGACAAACTTAGGCATGTTCTGCAAAATCAAGGACAGCTGAAAACAAAAGATATGGTTGCCTGTCAGTATCAGTACTAAAAAAAGAAATACTTGCTTCATGCAATTGCAGAGCTTTGGCTGAGCTGTTTCTTCATGCCAGGTTGCCAGTTTTAAATTTGTTGACTTTTTGCTTTGTCATGTCTATGATCTATCCAGTTAGGTTTCTAGGCAAACCGAGTGTGGGATGAACAAGAGGCCAACAAATCCAATGGCCTTCCTTCGTGGGACACCACTCCAGCTGCCCTGATAGAGGCACTTTTCCATTATTCATTTACTTTATGTAGTAAAGAAATATTTCTTTGCTATAAAAAGTAAATACATAAATACCTAAAAGGAGCACCTACCAGAGAAGGGAGAACAGCACCGTAGGCAGCTGCCTAATTAATTTATATCTAAGGCCAGCCATGGATCTAGGTAGCCTAGTCAGTCTGTTACTAGTTTGGGTGGCATGTAAATGTACCGTTAAAGGTTAACTGGTAGATTAGACACCATATGATAGACTGAAGGACAGTAGACCCAAAAGCGAGCCACATACTTCAAGCTAATTGGCAGGAGGT
>NC_056736.1:456899832-456949832 GCF_019279795.1 Protopterus annectens
TGTGAGACTACATTTTCTAAGCACCCAGTATTAAGTGTCTTTGTTGGACTGAATTGATTCTATGTGGAATTGCAATTTATTATTACTCTTTACTTTTCAGTGTTTTATTCATTTTTAAGATCCATAGTACTGTTATTGTAATTATTTTGTTCATTGCAATTGCAAGGACATGTGTTGCGTAATTTGTAACATCTCTCTCTTGGGTTCTTTCAATTGCTATGGAAAGCAGCAGCTGTTATTCTATTGCTTGATTTGTGCCAGGTGGAAGCCCCATCTTTCTGACAAGTGTTATATTTGCAAATGAAAAACAGCTTCAAAACATTTGTTTTTTTATTGAACTAACCAGCATTAGTTACACAGTAGACAGAGTACTACGACAGTGCTCATCTTACCTATCAACACCGTCAGAACAGATAGTGGTAATGTCATCAGATTAATATACATTTATCTTATAAAGAGCTCTAAAATTTTTTCACATGCTTCTTTCTTCAGAAATGACTGAGTCTGACTGCAGCTACAGTGTAACTAAGTGGCCACTCAACCACTACTAGTCATGGACCCTCAGGGAAAATTTGATTCTGCTGTTCTCTTCTACGGTGTCCCACAAGGCTCATTCCTGGAGTCAATGATCTTCATGTTTTTAAAAACTTTTTTCTGACTACACAGCCCCATTTGAAGGCATAGTGTTATGCTGATGATACTGTCTTACTCAGAGCTTACCATCGTAATGCCCATGTAATGATCTAAGTTGAGAAATGACCACTATTGCGTATGGTTCAGACAGAAATTGCTGCCTGTTACCTGCACTAAAACACCTACAGTGCTTTTTAGATTACATGTTAGACATAGAACTGCTGTCCCCTATCAAAGAAGTTAAAATTCTGTAGCACAAAAAAGACTGAAACCATCATTTATTTTAATTAAACTTGTCTATAGTCAGAGCGTACTCTTATTTTCAGTTATCACATTTGCCTTCTCCAGATTAAATCACACAAATACCCGAATCAATTTATGACATGGAAAAATTACCCTGTAAAGAAGCCATATTTGGAATCAGCAAAGGACATCAAATTCTGCTACTAGACTTCACCATTCCAAAGTTATCGCTGTCTCAATTACTAATACTCAAAGTTTACAAAAAATGCAAAATAAAAGTGGCAGATATATGAGTCAATCTCATCCAAGGGAAAACCAATGTGAAATACTAGCCGGAACAGAATGGCTGTGCAATGGTTAAAATAGTGAAGTATACATTGCATAATGACATATAAATGAGGAATCCCATGGAAATGTGATGCACACATTTTACAAAATGGCAGATTGTTTGGAGATGTCTGAAATGGTGGTGCTGCACAGTGGTGTATTTACATTTTTAATGTCAAGATTTGTGGTGTACAGTGGCAGTAATGCTAGGAATGAGAGCAGCAGTAACACAGCAGTATCTGTTGAGAGCTGTCATATGAGCTAGTGCCCACTATATTGAGTATGGTGGCTATCTGTGGCACTAGAGAATGAACAAAGCCTAACATAGAAAAAGCTGACAGGCCAACAAGCTGCAGGCCATTTATGACTGGGCAGTTATACTGTACGGAACATACCTGAACTGTATTATCCACTAGTGGAACTGAAGGTGGCACGTGGTAAACCCATTCTTGTCCATACAAAATTAGGTTTAGCCTTAGCTATCATGGCTACAGGGACCTTCAAGTAACCTATGAGGACACATTACAGAAATCACAGGTGTCAGACTCATGAATCCTAAACCAATTCCTTGACATTATGTTACAATATGTGGAGGAGAATATCCAGTTCCCCAAGACAATGGAAGAGAAAACCAACACCAAGCTGGCTTTTTTATGACATAGCCAAATCCTCTGATGTCCTGGGAGCTAAATATAATATAAATGCTGCTATCAAGGCCCAACCTGATCTAGAGTGCTTGCAATAAATTAAAAAGATGGTGTTCCACTCAGTCTCTAATGCCTATGCCATTATTTATAATGTGTCATGCATCACCTGGGCAGACCACATGATTCAGATATTTGATACACGTCTGACCTATACCAACAGTTCCTGCAAGGGAATTCCCCACATGGTCAACTTGTTGGTAGGTACACACAAATGCTTGATAGACATTTCTTTACAAACAGGTGCTATGCATGTAGGAAGCAGGCAACATATAATAAGTTGTCTGTGTGCTGCAGGTGATGACAGATATGACAGATATGCCATAGGGCTCTGTTTGATGCAAACTCCAGACCATACAGGAAATGGCTTACAACACAGCTCATGTAGGAAGGCAAACAAAGCAGAGCATGTATTTGGACTGCTGAATACATGCTGCTGATGTCTAGACACTGCAGAAGGAGCACAGTGCAGACATATGTAGCAAGAGTGCTTCTGCTTGAATCCAAGCCATCCAAAGCTAAGATCAAGAAATTAAGCTTATTTTGAGATAGATCTGCACTTTTTCATCTGTATTTTACTATTTTACTGTATTAATTTGTGACTTTTTGACTGTTTTCACTGCTTATTAGCTGCACTTATTTTGCACTGAAATATTGCTTAGTTAGCATAGACTAGATCCAGACTTGCTGACTCTAGCCTGTTTTTCATACATCTGAACCCAAATCCAGCCATCTTACATTAAGAAGAGCTCATCTGCACCCTTGTGGCAGAATAGTGTGGATATAGCCTTTTCTGAACTGGAGATTGCTGGAGGAAGGATCATTGTGTGATTTACTATTCGCAGACTAGTTTAAAACTGTTTAATTTTGCTGGTATATAAGGCTTGCGTTTGCTTGTAGGATGCCCATGTCAATCATACTGGCTGGAGAAATGTTGGCAAACTGATTGACTGACTGTTGTATAGATGCAAACACATAGAAACTATTTTTCCCCTAGACACGAGTTAGTGATACCCTCTCAGGTTCCCTGGTGCTCTGTGGGCAGTGCAGCTGCGCACGTCTGCACTGCAGACAACTCAGCTGAGCACTTTTCATCCCTGACCTTCTACAGAATAAGTCCCCTTGTCAATACCAGAGCAATAGCTGATCTAATTTGCCCTCTCACAAATTAGTACTTAAGAATTACTTACTACTATGTACCGTCAGTTTCCCAACATTTCTCTAGCCAGCCTGATTGACATGGGCATCTTGAGGCAATGTAATAATTGCCTCGTGAATGCTGACAACCACTTGCTCCTAAAGCAAACAAATACAGTATGTGAAAGATGTAACTATACCATGAAACTAGAATCAGTCCTCTCATGTAACTATAAACAAGACATCAAACAGGTTGTTAGCAAGCACAACTCTCCACTCACACAAGATAAGATCAAGACACATAAACCCAGATATGTGGAGGTACTCACTAAGAACCTACTTAAAGACCAAAGACCTTCCAAGCGCAAACAATCTACACATACTGGTACACAAACAGATTCTGGCACTACACATAACAACACACATATTAGTGTCTGAACAATTAATGCCCTAAGGCAAAACACCTCAAAACCTAATGTCCTAGTCATGGGTGACTCAATAGTGAGACACACAGATGTCTCCCTCACCAGGTTGAACAAGGAGAAGGTTGTGGTCAGTTGCCTTTCAGGTGTCAGGACCTTCAAATCATGCATGCACTCAAGTCACTCAACAACAATTACTCTGTCATAATATATGTTGGAGTGAATGACTTGAGATGTACCTCTCTGCACTATACAAAGACAGACATGACTGAACTCTCAGATTACGTGTCCCAGGCAGGTATGTCCCTAGCCCTAAGCAGCATTCTACCTTTACCTAAGATGATGCCACAATACAGACAAAAAATGATTGATTTCAATAATTGGCTTAGCTTCTGATGTCACTCCAGGGGGATCCAGTACCTGACAGGCGACCACACTGCTTTGCCAGAGATGGCCTTCACCTGCCTCCTCAAGGCTTTCACATACTGGCAAAGATGCTTGCTTTCCCCATAGTGCCTTTTTTAGATGATGTCAAAACAATGGAACTTCCAACATAAAGAAATTCACTAGAGACAAACTAGGGTCATGCTGCTTAATGCTAGGAGCCTAAACAGCAAACGGCACTCCCTGGAAGCACTCGTCACCTTGGAAGAAGCTGATGTCTGTGCAGTCACTGAGACTTGGTTCAAGGCCACAGACAGCACCCCAGCTGTACAAGGCTATGATGACTTTCACACATTCAGACCTCAAAACAAGCATGAAAGAACCAAAGGTGGAGGTGTAACCATCTTCATTTAATCCAAATACACCTCAAGACTTGTAGAACAGTACGACTCTCTTGAGCTACTCCAGGTCCAAATAACTATAGACAAAATACCCTAAAACATCATCGCTAGCTGCAGACCATGAACCAGGAGATGCACACTACCTGCCTGGACTTGCTAGAGTTGCTCGGTATACAGCCAAACACCTTGGTCTTGGGAAAGTTCAACTATCCTCCATCGACTGGGTGACTTACACAAGCACATATATGATTTTTCTGAGGTTTCTGGATTTTGTTAATTAAAATGCCCAGGATCAGTTAGTCTGCAACCCCACAAGGGGCTCAAATGTCCTAGACTTAGTGCTCACCAGCACTGGGGGGGGGGGTCACTACAGTACTCCCTGTGTGTTGCCCTCCCTGGTAAGGTCAGACTGACACCACCACAGGAGAAAATAAAATGAAAAAATTCTCTATAGCAAACGGTAGCATAATAAGCGATGGTATAAAAAGCTTCAAAGTCCCTGCTAACACAGCCAACAATGACTTCTATGCAGAAGAGTACACAACAACACTATACAGCCACTTAAGCAAATGTATTGACTCAGCTGTACCTGACAGGACTAAAACCAGGTCCTCCTGAAAAAACAAGCCGTCCTGGTGGGCTTAAGTTACAAAACAAAAGAAAGAAAATGATACTTAAGAACAACAGAGGAAGAATACCCTCCACAGCATGAAGAAGCAAATCAGATATCTTGTAAAGCCCCCTAAGGCTAGCTATGAGACTAAATTAGCATCTCTAGCTAAAGACAGCCATAAGGCATTCTTTAGTTATGTCTGAAACCTAAAAGGGAATGCCCAGCTGTGTGCCAAACTTATAGTGGATGGTACCACTCACACTGAACCTGATGCAATTGCCAACCTGCTAGCTGACAGATGTGGTAATAACTTCACTCCCCTATCCCCATCAGCCATACTCCAAAGCATTCCTGACACCAGTCCTCTACCGAGTATCTCCAAAGAACAGATCATATAAGTGCTCTGTAAGGCTAAAAACATGGCCTCTATGGGACCAGATAACATCTCAGGTTGCTTACTAAACAATCTAAAACAAGATCTAGTGAAACCACTTGCCACTTTATAAACCATAGCCTGAGCATTGGCTTTATTCCAGCAGAGTGGAGAACAGCAACAATAATCTCCTTGCACAAAGGGGGTCCATCAACCGACCCAGGAAGCTATCGACCCATAAGCTTAACCAGCCTTATTTCCAAGACCATGGAAAGCATCATCATGGACCTTATCAACAAGGACACAGGTGACCTTCAAACTCTTGACCCAACCCAGTTTGGTTTCATCAGGGGTAGATCTTGCTTATTAAACCTGGTGGACTTCTTTGAGAATATCACCAAAGCCCTGGATGAGGGTAAAGCAGCACATACCACCTATCTTGATTTAGTCAAGGCTTTTGTCACAATCCCACACTCAGGGATTATTGAGAAACTCTCCCAGCTGGAGATTAATCCATACGTCACTGTATGGGTGGCCAGCTGGCTCACTGACAGAAAGCACACTGTCATAGTTGGGAAGTTCACCTCCACAAGTAGACCAGTTACCAGTGGGGTACCACAAGGATCTGTGCTGGGCCCTCTACTGTTTGAAATCTATTTCTCTGAGGTCCAGGTGAAAGCAGATGGCCTGTGGTTTACCAAATTTCAGATTACTACAAACTGGGCACAATCACTGAGTCCCCAGGGATGTAAATATATTACAGAAGAAGCTGATGCAGACAAATAATTGGTGTCAAAGTCACAGTCTAAATCTAAATGCAAAATAAAAAAATGCCTTATTATCCACTTTGGCAAAGAAGTAGCCCCTGCTAATTATGATATAGATAGCACCCCTCTAAGCTCAAATCTGATGGTGCAAGAATTGGGAGCACAGGTTGATAGCAATCTAAACTTTGATCACCATGTGTCCATAATGGTAAGGAAAGCCTTCTGCATTGCGCATCTCATAAATAAGGGCATCACATCCAAGACTAATGGGGTTATAACTCCACTGTACTTGACCCTTATCAGACCACTAATTGAGTACAATGCACCATTCTGTATGTATCTCACCAGATACCTGCATCAACTGGAGAGACCACAGAGGTTTGTAACCAAGAGAATCCAGGGCCTCAAAAATGTGACTTACATAACTTACATAAAAAGACTGAAATCCCTGTCACTGTACTCTGTATCATACAGTCTGCTGAAAGGTGACCTGTGCCTGGTCTACAGAGCAGTCTCTGTCCTGCCCTAATTGAAATGCTGCACATCTGCTAATCAAATGAGACAAGAGTCACTCACTCCAGGGATCTCAACCTAGCCTGTGACATCAACAGAACATTTTGGAGAGACAGATATATAATATCTCCCAGAGATTGCCACTGCTCTGGAATAAGCTCCCACTTAATGAGAAGTAAAGCTCCTCAATGACCATATTTAAGCATAACCTTGAAAACTGGATAGGTGACTGTAAATTCAACCAGGAGGAGGCACCTATATCCTTCATGGACAGGGGTAGTTGGTGCTGATCATAGAATTGCTCTGCTAACAATGACCATCTAGCTATGGTCAGTTAGGGTACATGGGTAGGCTTGTAAAGGCCTTAAGGCCATTAGCCTAGTAACCTCCTCTGAACCTATATGATATCTGTTGTGTGTCTCATGCTCCATAATAGGGCATTACATAAACGAATGAAACAGCAAGTGAACATCATGGCAGGGCCTTCCATACCAGACACAGCAGCAGAAGGGAAGGAAGGAGAGTCAGGGGAGAATGATGTAGCTGCAGAGCCACAGTTGAGGCAGACATGGGTACAATGCATTACATTGCATTGCAGTACTGACAAAGAAGCAACATGTGGTCTACAGTTATGGTCCATGACACAGACAACACAAAGTAAAGTGATGCATACAATATGATGCTAAGGCTGTGCAGGGGTGTGCATGGACTGGCCACACTGTGTGTCAGACATCACCATAGCCACATAGGATCAGGGTAGCAGGGCACAGTCATCACCACTTGCACAGATGGGGGAGATGGTGACAAGTGACTGCAACACTATAATATAGGATTGTGGCAGATGAACACAGTAACCATGCACTCTGGGAATTTATGGGGAGTGAAGAATCACATCATCTTCTGATGAGGTGCTGTGTCATGCCATTGTCATGTATTTCCAGTCACAAGTATACCATAACATCTGCCTCACTTTCCCTGACATTCACCACAGAGTTTGTCGCTGTTGTTGAGATACTTTACCTATCAGAAATCCGTCCTTAACTCTGTGAAGTTCCATGTCTACAGAGAGCTTAAATCAATCTCCTCTTTTCTGAAGCTGTACAGTTGTAGGCAGTGCTGCTCAAAGTGATACTAATGCATTATGTCCTAATAACAAGGGGAAGTTATTGTTATGTTTATTTTATTTTTATTTAGTTTATTTCACATTCATTTACTGGGGTGGCATGCTGATCACAAAAGACCATTTGCACGTATTGCCCAGGTGAAATAATTCACAAAGAATTGATATGAAGTCTGCTAAAGCAATAATCTGTGAATCACTGCCGTTGCATAATACACTATTCTTACATGCTGACATAAGCCATGCACGTCATTGAGAATGTGACCTATTAGCCTGTGGATGCAGCATGTGTACAACCATACAGCAGCAGTATAGCCCTCTGTTGTGCAACATAGGATTCACAAACATTTGTCCTTGTAAAAGGGGGTAGTATTTTGCTTCTCCAGTGGACCGGATTGAATGACTATGACTACTTTAGGATGTTGGGAGTGCAGGGCTATACTATGGAGTGCCAGGGAGAACAGGACTTTCCTGTTCTTCCTACACAGGAACTTCAGGAAATGTCTGCTTGGCCATTATGGGGCCCTTTTGAAGAAACTGGGTGCCTGCCATGAGCTTGCAAGAATGTTGATTGATGCCACTGGCGTCCCCCATTCTAATGAACTATGTAGGCATACTTGATGCCACCTGGACCTTCTTTAAACAATTAAAAGCAGAGGTTCAGAAGAGGGAGCCAGGAATACACTGTAAGCATTTTTTTAGTACCATTACCTTCTACTTTCTTAACTCATTACAGCCTAGTGACGTCTCCAGGCATTTCTGCAGTTACACCCTACTGCTCCTCTAGGCCTCAAATATTGCCTGTTCATATTTGCATTAATAATTCCAAAACCATGTTACATACAAGGTATCGGAAAATTTTATCTTGAAGCATACATGATAGCAAACACAATTGTATTGATATATGATTTCTGTCAATGGGTATTTGTTAAAAATGTGAGGTGATAACTTCAATTTTTAAATGCTGAAGCCACGCCCACTAGTAGTTAAAGGTACACACTCAAAAGAGCTCTATAATGTATGGAAATGCTTAACAGCATATGCTTTGTTTTCCAGTATTGAGGGAGAAGCTTTTGAACATAGTTGTCTGCTACCAAAAGCTGTAGGGTCTCCCCAAGAATTGAAGTGTGAATCTGTTTTAATGCAGACCAATTCACATCTGTGCTTGTGTTTTTATCAAACATGACTATGAATATTTTTTCTGTTCTTTCATTGTTCTGCATGTCCAGTTGTAGAAGTGAAGGGACAGGAATGGGTAAAACCATTTTCATCATGAAAAGCTCCACATTCTCCTCAAGCTGCTACAGATGACACTCAGGTAGTACTGGTTATCAGTTCTGCCTCTCAACAGTGGAAGAAGACTCCTTTGCTGGAACTGACCTAGAGCAGTCACTGGGTGACCTCTGTGTCTACCTCACAGGAGAGGTTCAAAGGTTGCACTTCTGAAGGTGAACAAGGGGTTTTCTGGCATGATGTACAGATCCTGCTCCCTCTCCATGTAAATATATAGCTGGGCACCCACACTGGGAGCATCAAGCACCTCATAACATGACTAGTAGAGTAACATCACATTACTGGTGGAACTCAGCCATCTGGCCTCTGAAGGAGCAACCAGCTCAATATCATTGGCCACCAAGATAAGCGATGTCTGAATTTGTTGCCCTTTGGGCTAGAATGGCAGTCAACCATGCCAAGACTCCACACCCTCCCCATCCTGCTGTGTTCTTTCCTTTACGTGTCATTCTTCATTCATTTTTCATTGTCCAACCCTCTCCTATCACTAATTGTCCACCCTTTGTATATATGTGTCCATTCACCTTCCTCTCCACCTTTTTTGTGGGTACATCACCCCATTTGTGTTCTATATGTCTGTCTGCCTCTGCAACTTGCCATTCCCCCTCCCCAAGCCCATCCACAGCCATCTCTCAGTACCTTCCTCATATACCTTTCTTTTGTAAAACTTAAAAAGGGACTCTTTCTCCCATGGGGAAACCATGTAAAGCTACACATTCAAGACTGACTAAAAGTCAAGAACCCCTTTTGAATATTAGACTGACTAAATGTCAAGAACCCCTTTTGAATATTTTAGTTAATGGCTGAAAATGGGCTACTGTGGTCTAGTGTATCAATCTTCTTACCAAAATAACATTACATAAAATAAATCAATAAAATGGAATATCCATTTTTCTGAGTTACTCTGACTGTGGTACCACTTCTGCACTCTTTGACCCTTTTAGTCCTGTTTGGGGACCCTTTGACTTCATTAATAGTCTTAGTCATTTCATGATATTGCTCATTCTACTAGGGTGCCGACCTTCTTAGTTCATCTGAAGAATTTCTTGATACCAACATTTTTGCTGAGATCTCTTAATCCCTAAAGCCACCCCTAAGTAATAATGGGCAGTTGCACAACTAGGGAGATACCTAATAAGTACAAACCTTTATAAAAGTCAAACAAAGGACTAGAAAGAAGTGAATTCAATTGTGCATGTGGAAAAACAGCTGATGCATATCTTTACATGTATACCAAATGGATAGTGTTTGTAGGGTTTAGCAGCCGCATCCTATTTCCTTTGTTTTTGTGGCGCCTGATGAATTTAAAACTCAGATAATGTATAAATAGACCGAAGCAGAAACACAACTAGAATAAAACAGCACTTAAAAAATGAAAAACTCACATAAAAAGCCAAAAATTATTTAATACGATAAGCTCTTTTGCAATAGAATTGCTTCATCAGATCATATTCACAAATAAAAAAGCAAATAATAAATACTATCCTATCTCACATTAACAACCAATAAAAGTACATGCATTTTCAGTTTCTAAGCAACTAATAGTTAACAATTAAGCAGACCTAGCCACTCAGCAAAGACTTAACTGATCATAATAAAAAAATCACATAAATACTGTAATAAAAAATGGAAATAAAAAACGTATAAACACTACAACATATGAAATTATTCTAACAGCACATATATAAGAGCTTGCAAATCAGAACACACACAGACACCCCTCCCCACACACACACACACCCTTAGTACCACAGAGATGATGCTTCTGTTTGAGTGGATATATATGTATATATATATATATATATATATATATATATATATATATATATATATATATATGGGTCTACTTTTCATAATCGGAATTTCAAAATCTCGAATAAGAAAAGTAGAAACCCACTTAAGCAAAAGTGCACTACATCGAAAGTGCACTTTCACAAAAAATGATTCACCAAATCGAAAAAAAACCCCAAAACAAATAACTTTAAACATTATTTTGCAGGGGGCAAGCCCCCCTGTACCCCCACCCCCCTCTACTTAAATATATTAACTCCAAGATCACACTACAGTGGGGCAAAGGATATATTTCCTTATCCCCACTGTAATGTGGTTCACTGAATTGGCTTTTGTAAAAGTGCACTTTCGATGTAGTCCACTTTCACTTAAGTGGATTTCTACTTTTCTTGTTCGAGATTTTGAAATTTCGATCAAGAAAAGTAGACGCATATATATATATATATATATATATATATATATATATATATATATACACACACACACACACATATACATATATATACACATACATACACACACATATACGTATGTGTGCACACACACATACATACATACACACATACATATTTTTGTGCATATTAAAAATCACTTCCTTAGCCTACGTGCTTTAAGAACTGGTTTAATGGAATTATAGTCAGGGTTACTACATTTTCTGAAGTTAAAACTCAGATGCTTAGCCTTGCAAAGATTTACCCATTATATTAAATGTGCAAATAAATAATAAAGTTATTTTCACTTATTCAGTACTTCACCTCCTTAGCTGATCTTCTAAACACCTTTCAACAACTGCTTGCTTCTAGGTGATAGTGGTTTTCTGTCTCTTCATTGTCTTTTTTACCACTACTTCCTCCTGTCAATATGGTAATTGTACGCATGCCATTTATACCTAGGCTCTGAATGTAGAAGGTATATGCCCATTACATTGGTGTTTGCAATGGAAGCTTATCTTTCACAGTCAATTATTTTCATTTGTCATTTTATATCAGGAAACTGTTTATATCATTTTATTTGAAAAGTTCTGAGTGCCTGAGTGGGTTTCATTCCTTTCTTTCTGTCCACTTTTATTTGGACAGTGCCATAACAATATGTACTGGTGAATATTTCATGGGGTTTTATATTCTTCCTATTTTGCATGTCAGGTTCTTTCTTGTAGTATAGATAAATAATAAATGTATTTTGTACAAAAGAACTTGCTCCACTCAAAATCAATAGTTTCACAGATGGCAGGCATAGACTGCCTTTTAAACAAGGGTTATCTTTCTTTATGTACATTCTTAAACTAGCTTAATTTAGTAGGCTTGCTTACATAACTATGTAGACCACATTCTTTCCCTTAATCAAAGTAAAGAACTTTAACATTTCTACCCTTAGTTAGATTCAAAGATAAGCCAAGAAAGGTGTGTTAAAAACATAAGAAAAGTAAGATGAAGTTAAGAAGAACCACCTTTAGTAAACATCTTCTGAACTCACAGCACAGATAGACAGCTATCAGCACAATGGAGAATCAGAGTGTTCAGACACAATACACTGACACATGTTTGTTTTATCTCTGAAAAATTACAGCAAAAAGTTAGGAACATCAAAAGCCTTAATGGTCCTTGACTTGATCCAGCAGTTCAGTTGATTTTCTTGTTGCTTCTCCCAGCTCTCCATCCCAGACAATCAATAAGCTATCTCCTTATACCATTTCACAGATAGAAATGTACAATTAAGCATTTGTAAATTAAAGAAATCAAAGAATCGTTGACTATGCCAAATGTCTTCCATCTTGTGTGCATGTTTCTGCCTGCATATACACACGCATACATATATGTGTGTGTGTGTGTGTGTGTGTGTGTGTGTGTGTGTATATATATATATATATATATATATATATATATATATATATATATATATATATATATATATATGCATATATATTTACGGATTCCATACATTTGGTCGAATTACACTTAGTCGAAAATGATTCCATTCATTTCACTTCACTGAAAGCTCACTTGACAGGAAGCTCACTTAGTCGAAGTTCATTTGGTTGAAAATGGAATATAGTCCCTGCTCCACTGCAGTGCAACCCTGGAGTGAGAATATTGAAAACAGCACATTGGAGGGTGTGGGAGGCATAGCCCCCCAAATTATGTCAATAGTTTTTACTAGAGATATATATATATATATATATATATATATATATATATATATATATATATATATATATATATAAATGCATTTCTAATGGATATACCTTGTTATGAGTGAATACATTAAAATTATGTGGGGGGCTACACCCCCACACCCTCCATTGTGGGGGGGCTGTGCCCCCCCTTATTTAATATTCTCACTCCAGGGTTGCACTGCAGTGGGGCAGGGACTATAGTCCATTTTCGACCAAATCAACTTCGACCAAGTGAGCTTTCAGTCAAGTGAGCTTTCAGTGAAGTGCAATACCTGGTATAATTTTCGACTAAGCGTAATTCAACCAAATGTATGGAATCCATATATACACATACACACACAGTGGATATAAAAGGTTTACACACCCCTGTTAAAATGCCAGGTTTTTGTGATATAAAAAATGAGACCACAATAAATCATTTCAAAATGTTTGACACCTTTAATGTGACCTCTAACCTGTACAATTCAATTGAAAAACAAACACATTTGTTTGGGGAGAAATATAAAAAATAAAAATGTACAATAAGCTGGTTGCATAAGTGTGCACACTCTTAAACTTATACTTTGTTGAAGCACTTTTTGATTTAATTACAACATTCAGTCTTCTTGGGTAAGAGTCTATCAGCATGTCACATCTTGACTTGGCAATATTTGCCCACTCTTCCTTGCAAAAGTGCTCCAAATCTGTCAGATTGCGAGGGCATCACTTGTGCACAGCCCTCTTCAGGTCACCCCACAGATTTTCTATTGGATTTAGGTCTGGGCTCTGGCTGGGCCATTCCAAAACTTTAATTTTCTTCTGGTGAAACCATTCTTTTGTTGATTTGGATGTATGCTTGGGATCATTGTTGTGTTGAAAGGTGAAATTCCTCTTCATCTTCAGCTTTCTAGTAGACACCTGAAGTTTTGGGCCAGAAGTGACTAGTATTTGGAACTGTTTATTATTCCCTCCACCTTGACTAAAGCCCCAGTTCCAGATGAAGAAAAGCAACCCCAAAGCATGATACTGCCACCACCATGCTTCACCATGGGGATGGTGTTCTTTTGGTGATGTGAAGTGTTGTTTTTGCCCCAAAAGTACCTTTTGGAATAGTGGCCAAAAAGTTCAGCCTTGGTCTCATCAGACCATAACACATTTTCCCACATGCTTTTGAGAGTCTTGATGTATTGTTTTGCAAATTTTAGCCTGGCCTGGATGTTTTTCTGTATAAGAAAAGGCTTCCACTTTGCAACCCTACCCCATAGCCCAGACATATGGAGAATATGGGGGACTGTTGTCACATGTAATGCACAACCAGTACTTGCCAGAAATTGCTGCAGCTCCTTCAGTGTTGCTGTAGGTCTCTTGGCAGCCTCCCTGACCAGTTTTCATCTTGTCTTTTCATCCATTTTGGAAGGATGTCCGGTTCTTTGCAACATCACTGTTGTCCCATATTTTCTCCACTTTTAGATGACTGTCTTCACTGTGTTCCATAGTATATCCAATACTGTGGAAATTCGTTTGCACCCTTCTCCTGACTGATACCTTTCAACAATGAGATTCTTTGATGCTTTGTAAACTCTCTGTGAACCATGTTTTTTGTTGTAGCTGGCAACTAAGTAAATGTCAGGAAAATCCTACTAGAACAGCTGAACTTTATTTAGGGTTAATCAGAGTATCTTTAATTGATGGCAGGTGTGTACCCAAGAAGACTGAATGCTGTAGTTAAATCAAAAGGTGCTTCAACAAAGTATTAGTTTAAAGGTGTGCACACTTATGCAACCAGCTTACTGTATGTTTTTTATTTTTTTATATTTTTCCCTTAACAGATTTTTTTGTTTTTCAATTGAATTGTACAGGTTATAAGTCACATTAAAGGTGGGAAAAGTTTTGAAATAATTTATTTTGGTCTCATTTTTTAATCACAAAAAATCTGGCATATTTTAACATGGGTGTGTACACTTTTTATATCTACTGTATATATATATATATATATATATATATATATATATATATATATATATATATATATATATATGTGTGTGTGTTCACGTTTGTCATGTTTATAAATTTTCATGTTTGTTTTACCCTTGTCCTATGCTATTCTAAAGTTATCTTCTTCTTGTTTACTGTTTTCACAGTTTTTACCTCACTAAGAACAAAAAATTATGTTTAAAGCACTTTAATCCACAATAATATAGACTTCATCAGATAAAATTCACAAGGAAAAAACAAGACTTAAAAATAACTTATGAAACTCTGTCTTGTGACTGTTTTCTCCTAATAAAACAAACAGAGATATTTTTTCTCTCCTTAACCATGACAATTTAGTTCCTGTGGGGAGAGGGGGTTAGGATGTGATTACTGACATCTCTCCCCTATTTATGAAGTGTATCCCAAGGTATTTTATACTTACTTATTACCTGTCCACCATACTTGGGTGCCATTTTCAAACCTAGGTTTAGTAGAGAGTGGGCATTTCTTTTTAACTTCCCCATCCAACTGTTGCCTCCATGAATAAGTAACTCTATTTTTCTTATGCATCCTCTTTTGAAAATGTTATTGGTGTACATCTGTGATATTTGATTCATATTTTGATTTATCTGTTGAAATTTGTTAACTGCAGACTTAAATTGCTGTTTGGCATCTTGACCTATTTTTGGCTCTAATGAAAATTATGTCCTCCTGTTAATCAAGTTAGCATAGAATAGTGCATCAAAAATCAGCTCCTGCCTTGTATATTTACTGTGTCATAGTAATTACCAAACTATCAATGTCATTGGAGCATGCGGTAATGAGCTGTGTGCTCAAATCACGTGAAGTATTAGCTACTTTTGTAAAACAGACCTAGATTCTTTGTTAATTTTTAAATGCTTAACAGTTACAGGACCCACATAATTTACAGCAACAATGTACTGGTAATTAAGCTATAAATTTATTGTTTATTGGAGTCATGCAATATACAGATACAACTAGTATCTGTTCTGCAAGCCAATACTCTTCCTTAGTGCAATAGTCCTAGCTTGCTGAAACTGTGATCTCTAAACTCAGTTGTCTCAGTTAAAGATTTTCCACTATACTGAGTGATGCATTTTACACCCTTTACAAAAGCTGCATTTTTTAACAGTAGAAAAATGGTTGGAAGAATTGTTTCTTTAAGTGAATGACTGCAACAGTTCTTAAGCTGAAACTGCAGCAAATAAATTTAGAAAGTGGTGTTAACTTTTGTTTTCCTGGAATATGAATAATTATTGCATAACTTACACAGCAGTATGTGTGCAGCCATTTTCTTTTATGGCAGCAAGGCCTCCGACTGTACTGCTATGTCAGAAGAACATATCAGTTTTTGTCATATGTTAAATCCTAACAATTTATGTTAAATACAGATCTTCATGTTGTAGATTTTAAGCACGGGAACACGTCTAAGCCAAATAGCTCCTAAGGCAGTTTTACTTTCCTATTATCATTTATACTACATATAAATTATCCTTAGCAATTTCACCTTAAACTAGATAGCCCTCCAAATGAACAGAATTGTATTTTTTTCTTTCTCTATCTTCTGTGCTGAAGACCTTGTTCACTGAAATCCCTGTCAGGAAGCAAGTTGTTACCCAAAATGTGAGTGATAAAATACTCTTGTTGCAGATAACCCCCTAAAACAATGTTGACTGCAAAAGCATTTTCAGTGTAGGTGACATTGTACTTTTAGCCAAATCATTGTGTCAACTGAGTGGCAATGGATGGAGAGCTAAACTCCCTCTTCCCACCTTAGGGTTCTCACTGTCTTTCAGTAGATATCAAATACTCTTCTGTCTATCCTTTCTGTATCCTATACTGTTCCTCTTATCTGCTCATCCAAGTTAGTTCAACTACCACTTATCTGATTCCTGTTCAGTCTTATCCTATCCCTACATTTAGCCTGTACTCTAGCCTGATTCCTGTTCAAACAGTCTTACCTATCCCTACATTTAGCCTGTACTCTAGCCTGATTCCTGTTCAAACAGTCTCATCCTATCCCTACATTTAGCCTGTACTCTAGCCTGATTCCTGTTCAAACAGTCTCATCCTATCCCTACATTTAGCCTGTACTCTAGCCTGATTCCTGTTCAAACAGTCTCATCCTATCCCTACATTTAGCCTGTACTCTAGCCTGATTCCTGTTCAAACAGTCTCATCCTATCCCTACATTTAGCCTGTACTCTAGCCTGATTCCTGTTCAAACAGTCTCATCCTATCCCTACATTTAGCCTGCACTCTAGCCTGATTCCTGTTTAAACAGTCTCATCCTATCCCTACATTTAGCCTGTACTCTAGCCTGATTCCTGTTCAAACAGTCTCATCCTATCCCTACATTTAGCCTGTACTCTAGCCTGATTCCTGTTCAAACAGTCTCATCCTATCCCTACATTTAGCCTGTACTCTAGCTATCCTTATAATTCTGCAATGTGATCACCACTTGTGAGCACATTATTATGAATGCCATTCTCTCCTTAAGCATGGCAGTTTAGTTCCTGCTGGGGGGGTGGGGGGTGGGTCTGCCCCACTCCATTTACCCTTGATCCACTCAGGCTCACTTGTCTTCCATACCCTACTCCTAATTTCTACTCACCCCCACATAGATCACATGTATACTCTATACTCCTCCCATATAATATAAATACAATTCCTGCAATCACCTATCTTTGTGTCTCCACTGATAGCTCCTACATTCACACATCCCTCACCTCCACATTCCTCCTAATGTCATCCACCTTTATACAACACCCTAATAACTGCAATTAATTACCTCTAATGAAAGCAGTTCAAATGGCCACTCACCACATTATATTACTGTTTCTCCTTATAACATTGAAATCCACTATGACTTACCGTTATAATCTCCATCACTCACATACACTTCTCTACCTCCAACAGCTCTCACAATTCTATGGAAAACTATAATCTATCCATCTCTGCATCTCACTATCTACCAACACTCAGACACCTATGTCAATCCAGCTACTCTGAAATTCAACATTAAATCAATAATTAAATCTAAGTAGCTTTACCTCTTTCACAACTCAACTATTACTTCATTGCTAAGTCATGATATTTACCACAAGCCTGGCCCTATGCCACCTGCTACAGTGTAACTTTGAAATCAATTGCCCTCCTCTAGCAACTTAAAGAACTACCCAGGACTATGAATATATAATGCCAACCTAAGAAGTCTGTGTAACAAAATCCTGAAAGTCCAAACATAGATAGCTAACTACTCTCCTGATATCCTAGTTGCCACAAGACAATATTGACAATGAAGAAATCCTACCACATAATTTTAATATAGTCAATCTACACACAAAAAACAACAAGGCAGGTGAAATCACTCATCTACAAATGTTTATAAGCTCTCCCCTTACAATACCATCATTCCACAATTTAATAATGCTGAGCTACTTATAAACTCCCTTAGGCTAAACTCCCATAAAATATAGCCATAGTAGGTCAATACATCTCACCAGGCAATAATATCTCAACCTTAGAGGATATTGTATACTAGAACTCCACAAATAAATAACAAGAGACAATAATCCTAGGTGCGTTAAATATCAACTGGCTCACCTTAAATACTAACAGCCCTTCAACTACTACACAGCTATAATGCCTGCAAAGCTAGAACTTCTACTGAGTGATCTCCCAAACCTCTTGTATCAGAGGCACATGGGATATATGCAAATGACCCTTATGTGTTTCAGCTAATTGATGATTCTGAATGCCCGTGACTTGTTTCATCATTTTAATGGACAATTTCAGGCAAATAAAGCCAAACCCCACTAGCTGTGGATATGCATATTTCGGCCTTGTTACAAGAGGTTTGGGGTTTCCACTCAGTGGTAGTTCTAGCTTTGCTGGAGTTTTCATTTTGTTTTCACTGATTGGTTTTTCACTGACCTTCTCACTCATTGTTTTAGTTTGTTGTTTGGGATATTTTTGCAGATGACCCTAATGATAATGGACATCAGCTGGGTATAACAGCCCTGCGTTTCTAATGCTTCTGCTGTGCTGATGAGATCATAACAAGGCTGAAATATGAATATCCACAGCTAGTGGGGTTTGGATTTATTGCCCTGAAATTGTCCATTAAAATGACGAAACAAGTCATGAGCATTCAGAATCTCTAATTAGCTGAAACACCTGATGTTCATAAGGGCCACTTGCATGTATCCCATGTGCCTCTGATACAAGAGGTTTGGGAGGTCACTCAGTGGAAGTTCTAACTTTGCTGGAGTTTTCATTTTGTTTTTACTGATTGGCTTTTCAGTGACCTTCTCACTCATTGCTTTAGTTTGTTGTATGGGATATTTTTGCAGGTGACCCTAATGATAATGGACTTCAGCTGGGTATAACAGCCCTGTGTTTCTAATGCTAAGTCAAACACTCTGCTTGTGCTGATGAGGTCATAACAAGGCCGAAATATGCATATCCACAGCTAGTGGAGTTTGACTTTATTGGCCTGAAATTGTCCATTAAAATGGTGAAACAAGTCATGGGCATTCAGAATCTCCAATTAGCTGAAACACCTGATGTTCATAAGGGTCATTTGCATATATCCCATGTGCCCCTGATGCAAGAGGTTTGGGAGGTCACTCGGTGGAAGTTCTAGCTTTGCTTTAGTTTTCATTTTGTTTTTCCTGATTGCTTTGTCCGTGACCTTCTCACTCATTGTTTTAGTTCATCAATACCTCAACAGGGTACAATAAAGCTACTACAAGAGAATGTACGTTAGACTGGATTGTCACTTCCCACCCTAACAAATACACCTCATAGAAAACCCTTCTAAACGTGTTCAGTGACCATCTTCCTATCTACTAATCAAACAGCCGAGCCGAGCACACCTTAAATTCCAGCTTAACAATGTGAGAAACCTAAATCTAAATTCCAAACTGAAACCTTTATTTCCTCATTGTAGCAATATAACTGTAATTGTCTACAAAGCCTGGCCATTGATAACACTGTTGTAGATTTTAACAATACCTTGCTAAACATACTCAGCAAGTTATCCCCCATCAAAACAAAAAAGAATTAAAGCCAAGTCCCAAACCCTTGCCTTGGCTATCTACCAGCAACTTATGAAAAATAGACAAAGCATGGAAAACATGGATTCAAAGTAAAACTGCAACTAGCTTACAGGGACGTATACAAATAAAAATATATATAAGTTAAACACCATATAAGAAATTATAAGAAAATGTAATTTATCAAATATCAAGATAAACACAATTCTAACTTTAAACTATTCTAGAATTCCATTAATAAACTCCTAATCCCAGATAAAATCACTCAGCCTACACCAGCCACACCACAACAAAATGTCAGTATAGCCTCCCAATTTAACTCGCACTTTATTAAGTCCATAGCTTCTGTACATAAAAGAAAAGCACTATCCCACATACCCAGTCGTGCCCTAATAAACCCTTTGAGGACACTTTATGTCTTGAATCAGCCTCTACCTCCTATATAAAAAGCTTCTACAAAGACTGAAACCTACAACTTTAGCCCAAGATAATCTCCCTCCAGAATATTTAAAGCTTGCTGTACATGCTTTCATCGAATGTATACTAATTAACCACTCAAAAAAAGAAAATCATGTCCCTTTGCTCTTATAAAATTCTACATCTTTCTTCTACATAAAGGTGGCCCCATCCACAGAGTTCACCAGTTATCGGACTACTGCTATTTTATCACCACTGTCAAAACTACTGTAAAAAATGCATACACTCTCAACTACTAAAGTTCATACTAAACACAATTTTCTCTCATTTATACAACATGATTTTAAACCCAATAATAGTACCACTACAGCCTTACTAAGCTTCAGCAATACAGTCAATCAAAACAGAAACTTTAATAATCTTGTATCCACCATTTTCTTTGACTTATCTAAGGCTTTTGATACTATCTGCCATGAAGGACTCTTGTGAAAACTTAACTTATTAGGGCTCTCTGACTTTGCCCTCCATTGGTTCACTAGCTACCTAACAAATATACAGCAAGCAGTAAAATGGGAAAACAACTGCTCTTTCTTCCTCCACATATCCCTAGGAGTCTCTCTTGGTTCCATATTGGACCGCTTTTGTTTAATGTATTTGAAAATTACATGCACTCAGCATCCATGCATGTCTCTATAGTTTAGTAAGCTGACAACTCCACTCTGATTTGCACAGCCAATACTCTGTCTACATTGTAACAACTAACACAACAATCCTTCTCTGCTATAGTAATCTGGGTCAGTAACTCCAAGCTGCCCCTTAACCCCAGTAAAACAAACTAATGCTCTTCACCCCAAGAAGATCAATGCCCAAAAATGCCTCTTCACTATAATCTTAATTAATGGCACAAAGATAGAAGTCATCACATGCACACACTGATTTACTTGGAGTTTTTATTGATGACCAAATGAAATTTGATCATCATATACTTCAGGCCATTAAGAAAACTCAACAAAAACGTTAAAGTATTTATAGAACCAAGCACGTTCTCAATGAAGCATCCTGGAAAAACATTGCTACAGCCTTCCTACTACCCACCCTTCTGTATGCACCTCCCATTCTAACACAATTATCCACCTTCATCTCCCCAAAACGTCAACAGTATTTCAATAATATAGCCAAAGTTGCCAGTTATCTCCTTTATAGAAACACCCCTGCAAGGCACTCAAACCTCTAGACTGGCTTGGGGACTCACACTCACTCAAAGTATCACAACTTCAGACACTTCAGTAAATTCTGCATAAACCTGGACTATGCCCAAGCCTAAAATAGCTTACACACCCCTACAAGATACCTATGGTTAGACAAGAAACTGCTCCTTACAATGACCTAAATCAAATACCATTGTAGGAAATATTTTGTACTCCAACTCTTTCTCAAGGCAATGGGACTATGTGCCAATTACCTTAGGACAAACTTAAGCCCATACATCTTTTAAATAAAAACTGAAGGAATAGGTTCATAGGTTCATAGGTTCATACTAGGCTATCTGCCCTGGGGCAATTATAAGCCTAGCCCAATTCTGTATGGCTTACGCCACCCCTTGATTTGAGTATACTGTGCCCTTTTTAAGGTTTAGTTTACTGTGCCTCTGGGTAATAGTGACACGGGAGTAATCCCTGGGAAAAACCTACAATCCCCCATCCACCTATCGAGATTCTTCTTGAAGAGATTCAGTGAGGTGCTCTGCCTCACATGAACTGGAATTCTATTCCAGAGCGAAGAGAGCCTCTGGGTTATGAACCTGTCCCTCCAGCAAGTTCTATTTATTTCTGTGCTGAGGTTCAAGTCCCTCGAGCGTGTGGCTCTAAGGAATTTAGATTTACTGAGGTGGAGCATGTCTTAAACAAGCTTGGATATTAGCAATATCTTAAACAAGCTTGGATCTGTTCTTGTGTAGTCTCTGGCTGTTATTAACAGGTCTATGTAAATACTATATGCCTAGGAATGGAACTACTAGGAACCTGCTAATCTCAACCTGATTTTGCAAATATATGAACTTGTTTAACAGATAATATGTAAATATTCTGTACCTGGAAATGTAACTACTGGTAAGCTGATAATCTTAACCTGAATTTGAAAATGATAACTAATTTAAAATAATTTTTCTTGACACTGGAGTTTTTCTCACAATACCTCTGCTGAAAAGGGGCATTTTCTATTCTGACTATTTCAGTCAAGAAATGCAATAAGGAGGTGTGTCCAAGATGGCTATCATGGAGCAGCAAAATGTAAAAGCTCTGTAACTGAAAACTTTTCTCTGACATAAAATATAATAAAAAAAATAAAAATTGGAGATACTTGTTAGCTAATTTTTTTCACTAATGATCAGATAAAATATTTATAGCTTCAAGTTCTTCAAAAGATGTACTTTTTCTGTCAGAATATAAACTGCTTGGTTAAAAGAGAAGAGACCTCAACATGAATCACTCAAGAAATGGTACTCAGAATTCTTGTGTTAAAAAAGACATTCAATCATTAATCTAGTATGTAGACTGCAATTCATATGAAGCAACAAAGTGCACAAATCAGCAGTAAGAAAGAAGCTTTAAATGATTATGAAGGGAGAATAACTGAAAGTGAGCCTCAGACCGAATTTCTTTTGAAACAAAATAACTGGCTCATAGATAAATTTGGAGATTTAGAAAATAGATTAAGATGAAAAAACATCATTTATGTTATAACTTAAAATTATGAAGGAGACAATATAATAAACTTCTTAACAACCTGGCTACATAAAACATTAAATCTACCTGAAACTTTATCTTTTGGAATTGAAAAGGTACATAAATCCCTGGTGTCAAAGCCACGGCCTCAAGCTCAATGCCAAAAAGTACATTGTCATCCCCTTTGGTAAAAACTCTGTACCCATGAACTACAACATAGACGGTAGTATACTTAACACCAAAAGTGTGATAAGAGACCTTGGGACACAGGTGGACAGTAGTCTCTCCTTTGATAATCACATCGTCACAGTAATCAGGAAATCCTTCTACATGGCACACCTCATCACAAAAGGTTTCGCATCCAGAAAGAAAGAGGTCATTTTTCCCCTCTGCGCATCACTCATTAGACCCATTATAGAGTATGACGCCCCTTTTGGTATGTACCTCACAAGACATCTACAACAACTGGAAAGGCTGCAGAAATACCTCACAAAGAGGATTACTGGCCTCAAACAGATGCCCTAAGCAGACCATCTCAAAAAACTCCAGCTTTACTCCGTCGCATATCGCCTACTCAAAAGTGATCTCTGCCTAACATACAAAGCTATGTCAAACCCAGAGCTGTTGTACATGCTCCACTTAAAGAAATCCCAATCCCTCTGAGCTACATGCTCAAGGGACCTAAACCTTGTCACCACAATAAACAGAGCCTGCCGGAGGGATAGATTCCTGTGCCAGAGACTTCCCATACTCTGGAATAAACTACCTATCTATATCAAACAAAGCTCCTCATTAGCACTCTTCAGGAAAAATATTGATGATTGGATGGGAAATAGGAAATTCACCCCAGGGATCACTTCTGTGGCTCTGCTTGACAGTGGCACAGGAAAATAATTTTCTTGGGTGGCAAAAGCCAGGGTACCTTTTTGGATGGGCTTGTATAGGCCCTTGGGCTGATAGCCTAGTATCTACCTATGATCCTATGAACCTAAGAGCATCTTCAAAGAAGGAAGACTCACCAACATGTTCAATTAGGGTCTATATCACTTCAGCGAAAACCCCTTTATGCAAATACGAATACGTTGAACCATATCGCGTGAAGTACGTAAACCTCGAACATCAAAAAAACGAATGCCAAAATGTCGATTTGTTTTGGTTGGCCCGTCTGTGGTATAGCTCCATAAGGTAAGTGTGCAATAGACAGGACTTTAGGGTTAGGATTTCGGTTAAGGTAAGTGCATAGATAGGTAATGTATGTAAGATTTAGTGTAGTGTTAGATGTATGTTTTTTAAGTGTATGTATGTGTGTTATTTATTTTGTTTGGGTGTATGTCTGTGGGGGATGTGTGCGGTAGTTATGGACCTTAGGGTTAGGGAGGTGTTAAGGATAGTGCATAGATAGTTGTGCATGTGGGGTTTAGAGTAGTGTTGGAAATGGGGTTTTGTTAAATGTATGTATGTATGTGGATTATTTCTTTTGTTAGGGTGTATGTCTATAGGGTTTGGTTAGTGTATGTATTGTGGTTTATTTATTTTGTTTGGGTAGGTACTAAGTAGCTGGTGGTGGGGTTGGCCGACTATGGCAGTTCGTTAGTTTATTTTTCGCGGTTTAGTGCATTTGGGATTTTCATGGTTTGAGGTATAGGGGTCGATGTATGGATGTTCAGATAAAGGGGTTTTTGCTGAAGTGATATAGACTGGTTTAATTATAGTTAAGTTTATGTGCAGCTTAGAAAAAGATAAGAAATTAAAAACAGCATATTTCAGACCAACTATTTAAAATAGGGTAATATACCAGTAAAGTAATGAGTAAAAAAATCCTGCTTACCACTGATTAAAGAACTTAAAAAGAACAACATCAAAGCAACTTTGGTGTTTCCTGTGAAGATAAAATTATTTATATCTGAAAGAACTAAAATATTTCACACACTGGAGGAGGCATCCACTTTTGTTAAAAAATAAAATCCTTAATAATACTGAAGAAATGGATTGGAACAGTATATTTATCAAGAAAAAGAGAGAGCTGAATTCCTAGAAAACTGCTTCTAAAATTAAAAAGCTTAAAAAAACAAGTGATTTGTATTCTGTGACTGCAGGACTTTTATTTTCTGAAGCAATGGATTTATAGTTCAAGTAAAAAGGTTTGCATTGGACTTTAAGCTTCAAAACATATTAAGTGTGTATTTATATTTTAAGCTAAATCATTTCTCATGATAAGAAATATAAATGGTTACTTTTACTATTTTACTATATTTGTAGTGAAAGTATTAATGTATTTCATTTAACTAAACGTATAAATGTATTTCTAAATGTTAAAAAATACTTCCTGTAAAAGTACGTCATTAAATTATAAGCAATAGAACTGGCAACTTTAATACAATATAAGTTAAGAATTTTATTTATTTGTTGAACTTTGCTTAGTATGTGCATTGCTGGGTTAACTAAGTGTCAGATCTAAGTAATATGCTAGTTAGAAGTGATAAAGTGCTGACAATTTTGTTTTCTTTGTTCCTGTGAAACACTTTCCTTTCCCAGGTCATTTATGAAGAAATTAACACTTAAAAAATTAAAAAAATGCTTGAGAACAAAAACATGTTCAGGACATGTGAAAAATGTTTGCTTCTTGCTTCCCTTGCTTTCCACCTGCTTCACAAGCTGTTTTAAAGAACATCCAGGTCCTAGAAACTTTCAAAGTTCATCACTGATGTCTGTGAAAAGAGGAAGTGCCTTAATTACATCCATGGTGACTAGGAGAAAAGATTTAAAATTCTTTTCAAGTATATATGTGAGGAAATCTTCTCAAAATAACATAATTTAAAAATATTTACTTAGAAGTGAAGAAATGGTAAAACAAAAACTATAGCAATGTCCATTTGCTTATATTTTGTTGAATGTTAATAGCTTATGCTGTAGTGTTATTAACTCTTAACTGTACATATTAATTGAAAGAAGTAAAGTTAGATGTTTGTTACTGACTAGCAGAGTTTAAACAAATTAAGAAGAATGAGAAACTTACAGAGGAAATTAGCAGCTGCTGTCTGCTGTGAGTTGTTATTTTCACATGCAGTAATTACCTTCTAATGTCAGGATGTGAAACATAGATCAGAGAGTAGTTCACATTGACTAAAACACACATTCAATTAAACAAGCAGGAATTATTTTTATGTAGACAAGATTGTCTGTAATACTAGAATTAAGAAGAATATTATACAGCTTATGTATATTTAAATGCACAAGGATCAAAATATCTACTATGAAAGATTAATAAAAGCAGTATCAGTAAGTTAAGAAATGTGTACATATACTGTAATCTCTTATAGAGAGCTAATGATTAAATAATGCTTTGATGGGAGATTTTAGAAATAGAAGTTATATTGAGTAAGGTAAAATATCAGTGAGTAAATAAGACAGAAAAATATATTTAAATAACAAGCTACTTATAAGAAACATATGTCTTACATATACCTACATATGGCAGAATTGTGAATGTAGAAGATCTCATATAATTTACATAGAAAATCACATAAAATATTTGAAAATACACTAAAAGCTGAAATTTGAAGCTTTTTGCATATTGCATGTTATTAGATTCACTAAGACTACCTGACCAAAAAAAAAAAACAAATTTTAAAAGTCAGAACTGAAATTTGAATGTTGTCTTGCCAAATCAGTACATCCATTATGATAGAAAGTAAAGGAAAGTAGATGTTTCAATATATTTGAACCCAGGAAGGGAGAATGGTATTTGAATTAAGCACATTGTAACTTTTGAATACAATATAGATGCAATTTTTGACTCCATCGAAATAGTAAGACATTCTCTTTGACCTCAGTAATGCACATATTTTTATGAATTAATTTAGTAAACTGGGGAGTTTTTAAATATTTGGTATTTACTATATTAAAAGTATTACACAATTTTAAGATGTAGACACTTGTACTTTTTAAACATTAATTCAGAGCTTTTGTTAGATCTACAAAATATCTGCATATAATTTAGCATGATAAATGTATATGTACATTGATTTTCCTTTTGTATAATAGTTTAGTATGATATGAGTACCTGTCACCTGTAAGTTAACAGATATCTTTATCTCTTCAGGTCGAACCCTGTTCTACTTATTTATTTATAGATTTAGTTATAATAATGTTGAATATGAATAATTTAGGAATATTTAATGGATAATTTATACAACTATTACATAAATATGTATATGGTACACTATTTGTTGGATTATTTAATATTTCTGATTAATAGAAAATAATTACTAAACTTTTATATAGTAATGGGGGAGTAGTTTTAAATGGCAAAATATATAAGTAAATTAATAGCCTCTTGTTATTTTTAACTTACATATAATAGTATATTAGTTATTTATAAGTCATGGTAGCTTTTGTCTAGTTTTTGATGAATTTTTGGGAATTGGTAGGTAGAGAGGAGTATAGTACTTTGTCTATTCAATAGGCAAACTAGGAACTTTGGTATTCATGACAGGTTTTGTTTTATTAGTAATATATACAGTTGCAGTTGTAGACTTTTTTTTTTTTTGTTATTTTTGAGATTTAGTAGTTTAGTTTGTGGAAAGGACAAGTTCAATACAATGTAGAATGTTAAGATAGTGTTAGAGAAATGCATTAGCATCTTATATACAATTATATTACTTTGGTAGATAAATGTGTCATATTAACTCTTAAAAGAAATATTTTCAAATACACAATATGGATAGTTTTAATCTATTATTTATTAATTTAAATGAATTAAATAATGGCAACAAAAGGCAATCATTAATGATATATCTAAGATTAAAGAGAGGAGACATTATATTCTTTCAAGAGACTCACATGATAGATAATGATATACAGTATTTAAATAACATAGGTTACAAAATGTTATCATCTGCTTCTTTTAACAAAAAAGTAGAGGAACTGCTATACTTTGGAGAAATTCTACTGCCCAGTAATAGATAAGCAATTCATCTATTTATAGTCCCACCTTTCATTCTTCTTCTTCTTTACACTTTTACCCGGTTAGGGGCCACCACAGCAGATCACTTGTCCGCTCGTGATTGGCAGTGGAGTTTTTACGGTGTCAAATTGCCAGCCCAGTGCATAGTCCCACCTTTCATTAATCGTTCAAATTAATCAATAAAAATTATATTTAAAAATACATACTCTAAAAATCATTTACTGCATGCTCACATTAATAACATTGTTAATATTAATAACTGTCATTATACCTTATGTAACTTTAACTTTATATACTTTAAAAAAACACTTTATATTAATGGTTTCGTTCAGCCCTGGATTTTTATCTGCTTCCAGTTTTATCTGCCACAACATTTCTTTTTGTTCAAGATCATTTTTAAAATCTTCTCCCCTTAAATCTATAGTTCCTACTTCCAAAATCGAAAATCCATTTTTTTTATATTTATTATATTCCAAGGTATGTTTAAACAATGTACTTTTGGAATCCTTGATCCTAATGCTTTATACATGTCCCCTAATTTTTCTTCTTTCGGCTTTTCCTGGTTAGGGGTCACCACAGTGGAACTCCGGTCCGCTAATGATTGGCAGTAGATTTTTACATGCTGGCTTGCCGGGCCTAACACACAACCTTCAATGAAGGAATGTCCATTCACGCATGTCGCCACACAGAAGACACTCTAACTGAGAATCGAACGGGCAATGTCTAACTGTGAAGCGACAACATGTTCCCTAATACGTTCCATTAATGTACGTGTAATCATCCCTACATAAAAAATTATCACAACTACTGCTTAAACTGATATAAATCACTCCTTTGGTTTTACAAGTTGAATGTCGTGGAACTTTAAATGTCTGTTGAAAATTATTTAACATGATATAAGGACCTTCAGAAATATATCTACAAAAGTTGCATTGTCCACATTTAAACATCCATGACTTTTTATTTGTAAGCATTACTCCAGGTACACATCTAGTATGATCATTTTGTAACAACTTCTTAATGCTGCAATTGTTCCTATAAATGAAGTTAGGCCTAACTCCAATTATCTTACCTAAGTCAGCATTACCCTCTAAAATTTTTCAATTTTTCTGCACTATATTTCTTATTATTGAACAATCTGTAGTCTTATATAAAGTGCAAACAGTACCGTTT
This sequence comes from Protopterus annectens, assembly GCF_019279795.1. Taxonomy (NCBI): domain Eukaryota; kingdom Metazoa; phylum Chordata; order Ceratodontiformes; family Protopteridae; genus Protopterus; species Protopterus annectens. The sequence continues at coordinate 456,929,040 of NC_056736.1, forward strand.
TTATTCTTAATGTGACCATTATTTATGTCTATATTGCATTTAAAAGGAACTCTTAAGATAGAAGAATAAAGACTATGTATTTTCTCTAAAATATCTTTACTTAAAGAATTAAGGTACTCTTCATCATATCCCCTCTTCAAAAACAAACTTGTTATAAAATGAAATTCTCCTATAACACTTTTATCATTGGTGGTCATTCTATTTGCCCATATATAGTGTCCTTTTGGTATATTTTTCTTAATAAAAATTGGGTGGTTGCTTTTATTATGCATATACCCATTAGTGAAAGTCTCTTTTTCTGTGTATCATACTTTAAAACTGTTTTGAATCACACTCCCATTCCAAACATACATCCAAAAAATTCACTTTAGTATCTGAATCCCCTTTTACAAACTTTAAGAATTTGGACTTATCATGAAAAAACAAAATCATACGTTTTACTTCTAACTGTGTTCCTTCCATGATGAAAAATAGATCATCAACAAATCTTGTATAATAATGTATTATAAACCTCTGTCATATTTCAACAAGAATAGTAGTTTCCCACCATGCCATAAAGAGGTTAGCATAAGAAGGGGCTGCTGGAGACCCCATCGCCACCACTTTTCATTGTTTATAATACACTCCATTGAACAGAAAGAAATTATGTAACAAGTCATCAGTCATGTTACACAAAAAATTTACATTTTGTTGACCCAAAGTAGTATTTTCAGATAAAAACTGTCTCACAGATTTTCTATACCTTCATCATGTGGTATACATGTGAATAATGAAAACACATCTAATGTAAAAATTACATGTTTACTGTTATCAAACTCAAAATCCAAAAGTAACTTTCTCAACTTGTTTACAAAGTCCTAAGAGCCTTTGAGATATTATGGCAAACTTTGTACTACTGGATTTAAAACAGAGTCTATAAGGCCATTCTTTCTGTTACCAAATTTGGTGAAGAAACTACTGGTCTAAAAGGTGGATTCAGCAAATTTTTATGAACTTTTGGGATGCCGAATAGCACCCCAACTTTAGGTTTCTCCACCATGCAAAAATTATACATGTTGAAATCCATTTCTTTATTCATTAATCCATCATATAGGAATGCATGTATTCGTTATAACAGTTAGAAATATTTCTCTCATTTACTTGTTCATATCCATCAGTGTTTTTTAACAAATTCAACATACCATTCCTATATTGTTCTATATTCATAATTATTATATTACCACCCTTGGCACTTTTCATGAACTTAAGGTTTTTATTATATCTCAAATCATTTAATGCTTTTCTCTCATCAACTTTTAAGTTGTCATGACACCCTCTATTATTTCTACTTAATTCTCCTCTAAGATCCTTTAAACACATATTTTCAAATACACTAATTGTATGATGCAATGTTGGTGTAAAACCAGAGGGCTTAACATACTTGTCAGTTCCACTTTTCACATATTTTAACAGAAACTCTAGATTTAATTTATGAGTATATTACTTAAAGTCCAAAATTGTCTTAGTTATATCCTCTGTCTTTGTCAGCACAAAATTAAGGCAGTAACCTAACACTTTAAGATGTTGGGTTATTAAAACAACTTCAGTCAAATTAATTATATTAAAAGTCTCAGTGTTGTACCTTGTTAATTGTCCGTGGACAAATCCGAAGTTGTCTGACGCCTTGTTCTGATTGTTCTCATTCTCATTGTCTTGTTGTCCCTTTTTGGTAAAAAAAAAAAATTGGTCTCGCCCCACTTTCATTGACCACATAATTTGTAACATTTCCTCCTAATTTATTGCTTCCGGGTCTCCATTTACAACAGCTCTCTTTTCTCTTAAGGGAGGGTTATTTGTAACATCTGTTCTGAAAACTTTTGTCATCATAGTGGACGGTCATGATTGGTTTATTGTCCTATCCATCAGCAAATATGCCCATGTTCTTTTTAAGGTGGCATGCACGTTTTTAGTCTGAACCCCCTGTATGTTCTTATTTTTGTTGTTACTAGTAGGATCAAAGGAATCAAATGCTGTGTTGTTCTCATATGCTATTAATAGATGAATTGCTATTGCATTTTATGTGTTTTGTATTCTGAAGAAGTCAGTCAGACGAAAGTTTGAAAATAAAGTGTGTTACGCTAAAGTGGTGGTTATTTATCCTTTATCTGAGCCTTCATTAACCATTGGAAGCCTTTAATTTTGTGTGGAAACTCTTCTGTAATGCCTAAGGTCATGGAATCCATTAATGATCCCAAACAAATGCCTACATTTGTATTAATTAAATATAATGGCAAACTCTATACACTAGCTGATATTTACTGGATCCCTGGAATAGGTACAAGAGTGTCTAAAGATCACTTAAGCTTATTACAAAGTCATTGGAAGTATAATTTAATTTTAACAGGGGATTTAAACTGAATATATATTATAGAAGGTACAAGTGAAGAGAAGAAAGCTAAAATTATGCCATCAGCTAAATCACTAAATGGATGAATTAGTAATAATAATTTATTTGATTTAATAGTAAAAGCAGAAGGTAAGTCATCGTTATTCACTCATTATTTTTAGGCACATGAGATGCAATCTAAAGTTGATAGGATTTATGCCTCTACAGATTTACTTAATAAAGTGAATTATTTTAACACTATTCTTTGTGCTTTATCTGATCATAATGCACTTAGTATTAATATATTAATGGATGTAAAGAAATTTCAGATTAAGTATAGAATCCCAATATATATGATGAAATTAATTTAAAGTTACATTAAGGAACAAATCAAGAATTTTTTTATCTTTGAATGATATTGCTCAGGTTAGTAAAGTCATGTTATGGGACTCCTTAAAAATGCACATTAAAGACAGAATGGGAAGATGGGCTAATAAAATGAAAGAGTGGGATAAAGAGCTATTAGAAATACAAGATGAAATACACAAAGTAAGGTTTGAACAATAAACAAAGAAATTAGATAATACCGAAGTCATTAAAAATTAATGACAAAATATCAAAAAGTTTTAATTTATAAAGTGGAAATAGCTTTAGAAAAAATCAAACTGCACAGTTACGTGATGATTTCGAAAAATCTACATAACTAATCTAATAGAAGTAAGATGTTAAGCAAAACACAAATCAATAATATCCAAAATACTTACACTAATAAGCTTATGTCAGGCACAGAGGAAATGCTCAATATTTTTTAAAAATTCCATGGGGATCTTAATAAAGATAAAACTAATAATCTTGATGATTATAAAATTGATTAGCATTTAAAGAAGCATCAACAAAAACTCTGGCAATAAAAAAATAACTAAAATACAAAAACAAAATTCCTACTATGAGTCTTCATTGGACAAAACACTCCAAATCCAGACCACTATGAGTCTTTACCGGACAAAACACTCCACATGCTGGATTTGGAGTGTTTTGTCCAGTGAAGACTTGTAGTGACAATTTTGTTTTTGTATTTAAAGAATGCGTTACTAATAAACTTAATGAGCCACAAATATCTCTGTTGAATAAGCTTATTACCCTAATAGAAGTTAAAGAAGCTTTGAAAAAGTGAAAAATGGCAAAGCTCCAGGGTTAGATGGTTTAAGTATGGAGTTATGTAGTCTGCTTCCATTAAATATTTTAGAATTATTGGGTGACATTTTCAGGATAATTCAGAGTGATAAAATAATTCCTTCCTCTAGGAAATTTTTTGTAATCTCATCTATACTTAAAGAAATGATAATAAGTTAGTTTCCTCATATAGACCTATTTCGTTATTAAATGTAGACTATAAAATGTTTACTTCCATATTCACTACAAGATTAAGAAATATTGTAGACAAATTAATAAAGATCAAACAGGAGTTATAGTCAGTAGCTTAATATATGATAATATAAAAAAGGCAGTAACTATCTTAGATTTAGCAAAAATAATGAACAAGAAATTGACTCTAATCACCTTAGGTATTGAGAGAGTTTTTGATTCTGTAGATTGGAACTGCTTGTTTAAAACTTTAGAAGTGTTTGCATTTCCAGAACAATTTATTGGAATATTAGAAAAACTGTATAGAGAGTCCAAATAATATGTTAACATTGGATTTTGCACTTTTCAAGGATTTACTTTATACAAAGGCACAAAGCAAGGATATCCATTGTCACCTCTACTATTTGCATTAGTTATTGAATCCTTAGCTAATGATATAAGAAGCAATGAAAAACATTGATGGATTCTCAGTTAACAATTTTTATTTATTTATTTATTTTTATTTATTTATCATTTGTTAACTGGGAAAGTCCGACTTGGAATGAAGCCAATTTTCAGCAGAGGCCCAGGGAGAAAGGCTCCAGCTGCAAGTGTGTGTATGTCTGGGAGGTCTCTGATCTTTAGGTAGGTTTCTAGTGAGAACCTCTACATATGTAGGTTTAGGTGTTGTATGCATGGATGGTGCAGGAGGTGAAGTGTGTGAGCTGACAACCTGCTTACTATCTGATATAGTGATATGTGAATGAGAGAGCCTAGATTCTAGATTCTTACTATAGATGCATCTCTCACATATTGAGTTTGTGTGAATTAGGAGAAGTGGGTTGTCACTGTACATGAGGCAATTGCTACAGTGCCTCAGGATGCTCATGTCAATCAGGTTGGCTGGAGAAATTATGGGAAATTTTCCATTCATGATGCTAGGTGAAGTACTGTGGTCAGTAACAGGGAGGGGACAAAAAGACCAGGTATGGCTAACGGACAAAAAAAAGTTCTAAGCTGTAAGGGGCTTCATGGGTAAGACTTGTGGAGGAACTTCAGAGGCTCAGCTGAGTGTCTAACTGGGCAATGAAGCACAACAATGAGAAACCTCCGATGGAGTACAAGCAGTTGACTAAGGAACAACAGCATTTAAACAGATTGAACTTTACAGTTCCCTACAAAACGGTGTCTACAGGACTGCAATCAGTTTCTCTCAGCATTTAAACAGATTGAACTCTACAGTTCCCTACAAAATGGTGTCTACAGGACTGCAATCAGTTTCTCTCAGCATTTAAACAGATTGAACTCTACAGTTCCCTACAAAACGGTGTCTACAGGATGGCAATCAGTTTCTCTCAGCATTTAAACAGATTGAACTCTACAGTTCCCTACAAAATGGTGTCTACAGGACTGCAATCAGTTTCTCTCAGCATTTAAACAGATTGAACTCTACAGTTCCCTACAAAATGGTGTCTACATGACTGCAATCAGTTTCTCTCAGCATTTAAACAGATTGAACTCTACAGTTCCCACAAAACGGTGTCTACAGGACTGCAATCAGTTTCTCTCAGCATTTAAACAGATTGAACTCTACAGTTCCCTACAAAACAGTGTCTACAGGACTGCAATCAGTTTCTCTCAGCATTTAAACAGATTGAACTCTACTGTTCCCTACAAAACGGTGTCTACAGGACTGCAATCAGTTTCTTTCAGCATTTAAACAGATTGAACTTTACAGTTCCCTACAAAACGGTGTCTACAGGACTGCAATTAGTTTCTCTCAGCATTTAAACAGATTGAACTCTACAGTTCCCTACAAAATGGTGTCTACAGGACTGCAATCAGTTTCTCTCAGCATTTAAACAAATTGAACTCTACAGTTCCCTACAAAATGGTGTCTACAGGACTGCAATCAGTTTCTCTCAGCATTTAAACAGAGTAGGTTGCACACAAAAAGCATTTCTTAAGCTTTCACTTACAGTGCTTTGTAATTAAACAGGTCACCATATTGGTCAGTCATAGGGCTCTTTTTTCTACTTGAGTGTTTGACTCCTTCCCCTGAAACTTAAGTAAATTGACTCTTACATTAAGAGCTATAATACTTACCGTATAGCTTTAGGACACCTTAGGAAACCTTGTAAACTGCAATAACCCTGCTACATTTGCCCTCGCTACGCTCAGGCTCTCTTCGCTCTCCTCCCTGCCCCCAATTCCCTCCTGCCCCCAGTACCTCTAAATTTATAGTATTATAGCCACTCCCCCACTTTCTAGATACTATATGCTTTCATCTGGGATAATTCCACCCACCCCCATTCTTCTACCTACATTTTAATAGCACCTACTAGCTTTCATCTGACATTCTCTCTTCCCCTTCCAATACCTTTACCTCACCATTCTATCTTCTGGTGTTGCATCACCAGGTAAAACAGTTCCTTAACTCACTAGCTGAATCACAGATAATGATATACTCCTCTTTACTACCCCTCTTGTTCACACTATACCTCCTTACCTTGTATGAAAACCAGTTTCTCACGGGATTTCAGGTCCCAAAAGGCCATACTATCACCCCAGCTGTAAATCCTTCCACCTTCAACCATACTTACAGTACCAGATCCTATCCAACATCTTGTTCAGTCTATCAACATCTCAACCCCAGGCACATTAGCTCTAGATCCAAGCACTACCACAAACTAATAAACAAATTCCTGAAGTTCATCACCAAGTATAGACTCAACCTAATACTTGGTGGTGATATTCACCCCAACCCTGGCCCACACACTTCAGATACATATACCCCCTCTACTTGCAATCTAAGCTACAAACCTACAATTAATAGGCCAACTAACTCTCTCCTAGTCTGTCATCTCAATATTAGAAGCATTAATAACAAGGTACATGAATTGCATGCACTTCTGGATGTCCACTCCCCTGAGATTCTCTGTTTATCTGAAACCTGGATAAAACCTAACACTAAAGACAATGAAGTGTTACCACCTGGGTACAATATACACAGGCTGGATCGTGCTTCGAGGAGGGGGAGTGGGGTAGCTGTACTCTATAAATCTGAGTTGAATGTCACCATAGATGTAATACAACCACCTCAGATTAATAACTCAGAGATTCTTACCACCAAATTGCAACTTAATAAAAATAAATGCATTAATATCATCTGTATGTACATTACCCCAGGTAACAATGTATGTGCACTTGAAGATATCCTGCACTGGCTATCATTTCACTACCCCCAAGAAACCCTACTACTTTGAGACTTTAACATAGACTGGGGCACCTGTTCCTCAGAATCCCCAACCACCCATATTAACCTGCATGCATTTACACAAATTATATCCACCCCTACCAGGATAGGTAAACCCAACCAAAAAGAAAGCATACTTGACTGGGTACTCATAAATAGTTACCCCCAACTGTACACCTCTGGTACCCTCCTTGATGGCCTAAGCGATCACCTTCTCACATATGTAATTAAGCACAAAACCATTAATTCCCAACAACCCTTACTCAGAAAGGTTAGAAACAATAAAAACTTTGTCCCTGCCAAATTCCAACAAGAACTAAATTCATGTAATTGGTCTATTCTAAAACACCTCCCCTTAGAGGAAGCAGTAGCATACTTTAACAACAAATTCCTTGAGATCCTTGATTTGCATGCACCTGTTCGTTCAAAGAGAACCAAGGCAAAAACTGCGCCATGGCATTCTAAGAAGTCTAAACTCAAAATTACCCTTAAAAACAAAGCATGGGCTTTATGGCATTCTTCTAAAGATCAAGAAACTGCAGAAAAATCACCTCCTAACTCCACCAAACAAAGCAAATATACGAAAGCGATGATCTTCTAAAGATCCTCAAGATCACATTAAATACAGGCAATCCAGGATGAAACCAAAAAATCTATTTTACAAGACAAAAAACAATACTACTGCAATTTACAGACAGTAAATCAAAATAACCCTCAGAAGTTTTGGGCAGGTTTAAATAATCTACTACATCCTGGACAAACTTCAACCCCAATCCCTGCTGCTACTATTGATAAAACCCCTGAAGATGTTTCTGACAGTTTTAACCAATTCTTTACTGAGACAATTCAAGCCCTAGCTAGCCAACTACCCCCTAGCTCCCTTGGTCCTGAAAGTAGCACCCCTAGAAACCTACTCGCATTCAGCTTCCAAACAGTCGCCACTTCACTTATCCATACCTTGATCAAAAAATTAAAACCCACTACACTTTCTACTGATCAACTCCCTGCCGAGTACCTACAAAAATCAGCTGATGCTATTGCTTACCCCATCTCAATACTAATCAATCGAACCATAGTAGAAGCGAAAATTCCCACCATCTGGAAAATATCCTATGTAATCCCACTTCACAAAGGAGGCAGCTCTACTGAATTTTCCAATTATAGGCCAATAGCTATACTCTCTCCACTTGCAAAGATTATGGAAAAATGTATTCATAGACAACTCATGCACCACCTAATCCAGAATCACCTTATGGCAGACACTCAGCATGGCTTCCGTCCTCATCACAGCACTACTTCAGCCCTCCTAGTCTTTACCAACACCATAAACCATAATCACAACAATAATTATATATCCTCAGCCCTCTTCTTGGATCTTTCCAAGGCATTCGATATGGTTGATCACTAACTTTTAATCCACACCCTGCAAACATTCTGTCTAGATACTAGATCCCTTCAATGGTTTCAATCCTACCTGAATGGTCGATGGCAGGCTGTCCTCTGGCAGAACAAACTCTCTAACCTTCTACCTAACACCCTTGGAGTACCACAAGACTCTATACTAGGGCCCTTGCTGTTCTCCATCTTCATTAACGACCTTTATACTGTCATCCCAAAAGTCAGCTGTATCCAATATGCTGATGACTCTACTCTGATTTGCTCAGCCACATCTCCAGTAGAGTTATGGTCGGCTACCCAAACCAGCTTTAATACAATAGAAAATTGGCTTTCTGAACATCGTCTGATCCTAAATCCCAAAAAAACTAAAATGCTGTTATTTTCACCAACATGTAGGTCTACCACTTTCACCTTTACCATAAATTCAAATGATGGCACAATAATCTCCCCTGACCCCTTTACAAAACTATTAGGTGTCATCATAGACAATAATCTAAAATTCGACCTACATGTTAACCAAACTATCAAAACCATCAATAAAAAACTAGGGTCACTTAACAGAATAAAAGCCTTCCTAACCCCTCCAGCTAAAATTGCCATAGCTCGCTCTCACCTTCTTTCAACAATTCTGTATGCATCCCCTCTACTCTCATATTTAAACTAGACTGTCCTTAACAAACTCTCAATTTGCTGCAACCACATTGCCAGGTTTGCCACTGGGCTGCCTTTTAGGACACATCATTGCATCAATCTAAATAAGCTTGGGTGGCTTGAACTACCCGGCCTAATCCAGTATAACAAACTGATTATGGCCTATAAAATCCTCTATAATCCGGACAATACTCCTGCACTTAAAAATATTATCACCCCCTATAACAATCCTAGGCCGCTTCGATCCTCTAACAAACTACTAATTCAGACTAGCAAAATTAATAACACAGCCGGTGACTCTCTCTTTGCAAACACTGTAAGTAGAAACTGGAACTCTCTTCCAGCTGATATTACCTTACTTTCCACCTTAGGTCAATTTAAAACTAGACTCAAACAACATTTGTCACTTAACTGGCTATGTCAATGTATCAAGCCTGGCTAACTCTCTCTAGAATGTGTAAAAATCTGTTAACCAGTTTACTGTGTAATTTAATTTAATCCTGACTTGCGCTCAGGATTAACTCTAACCTGTGGAACTTGTTTAACTTGCTTACTTATGTAATCTCTGTAAATAATCTGTTTGCAATATGTAATGCTGGTATTAGGTAATGCTGTATCTGCTTACCCTTGGAGCTTTTCTCCCCGGGCCTCCGCTGAAAATGGACATGCATCCAGTCGGACTATCCCAGTCAACAAATGTAAAATAAAATAAATAAATAAATCTATCTAAGAGTTTGCATCTATAACTGACAATGGTATCCTTCACTGGGTGGTAGTGTGCGACTATACAGGTGATATGCGCCATACAAACCAGTGCTAACACAGGCAACAAGAAGCAACAAAATTAAACTGATTTCAAACACTCTAACCTATAGTAGCACACTAGACTGGGCCCTGGGCCAACAATCACCACTCAGGTAGGTCCTTAGCTACACTCTAGTAGGGGGAGGATCTCTTTTTGTGGAGGAAAGCTGGATTAGTGCTCAGAAACTATAAAAACAGACTGGGTCTGGGAAATCTGACCCAAGTCTATGCTAGGCTAAAAGTGCAGGAAACAGCAATAATACAGTAAAATACAGGTAAAAAATAACAGCACACAGTAAAATACAACACAAGTAGTGCAGATCAAGTAAACATGATACTTATTTTTCAGTAGCACACAGTGGATGCTTTAGATAACACAGGAGATTGATTGCTTGTTGCTAACCTTTGTGCAGCTCTGGCAAAAGAAATTAAATTGATTTCAAAAACTCTAACCAATAGTAGCACACTACACTTGGCCCTGGGCCAACAATGACCACTCAGGTAGGCCCTTAGCTACACTCTACTCTCACTAGGGTATAGGGGGAGGCCCTCTTTTGTGGAGGAAAGATGGATTATTGTTCAGAAACTGTAAAAATAGACTGGGTTCAGCAAATCTGAACCAAGTCTATGCTGGGTTAAAAGCGCAGGAAACAGCAAAAATACAGTAAAATAATTGAAGTAAAAAAAATAGATGGAGCAGCACTAAGCAGCAAAATCAAGGACAGTAAAGGGGGTGTTGATATGGCTTGCATTCCTTTGGGGGGGGGAGTGGCCATTCCTTCCATTCATTTTTGTTTTCATTTGCTCATAAGGAGGCATCTAAGGTAGTGTTCATTCAATAAATTTGACATTATATGCAGAGTGTGTGTTTCTATCTGTGTTTATATGTGCATTAGTCTGTCTATGTTTCTAAATGCATGTGTGTGTTTTGTGTACATGTCTGTGGGTGTGGATCTGTGAGCATGTGTGTTTGTGTGCATTTGTATGTGTGTGTGTGTTTCTATGTATATGTGTGAGACTGTCCATGTTTCTGAATATGTGTGTGTGTGTGTGTGTGTGTGTGTGTGTGTGTGTGTGTGTGTGTGTGTAGACATTAAATACTTAAATAACTTATATATTTTTATAAAATACTTCCTCCAACATCAATTCCATATACTACATCAAGTTTCAAATAAAGGTGGAGGAGCTATTTTACATTCAGAATATACATATAGTAATAAAAAATAAATAAAAAATAAATAAAAAAACAATTCAGCAGATAGCCCATTGTCTAAGCACAGTAATACCCTCTAAGGTGTCTTACATGGCCACCCCTGGGTGTTCATTATTTCCATCTATTTTTTTTACTTCAATTATTTTATTACATTTCAAATAAAATTACAATTGAACATATTTATAAAAGCAAATATAAATCACAATATAAATAACTTAATCTTTCAACATGAAATATGAATAAAAAAGTTGAAAAGTACATGGCAACCAATTGAAAAGAAAAAACAAACACAATTAAATCACTCGTAACTATTTACAACTGTGTCTAGCCAAAAAAGAAAAAAAAAAACATTTGATTTGTACAGATTAGATGAAGTTCAAGCTGAACTGATATAATTGTCTCTGATAATTCAATTATTATCAACCAAGAATTATAATATGCAGTAATTCTTTCAGTTCTTGTTTTTATAGTGGAAATTTCGATTTGAGCAACAGATAGTGTTAGATTCTTATATTTTTTGAAGGAAGGAGAATAATCACTTTTCCAGTTGGTAATTATTATCTTTTGGGCTATGGCTAACAAAGTCCAAAGAAGTGAATTTTTTTTCCTGGGAACACATTTAGGTATAAGGGAATTAAATAAAACTAATGATTTGGTTAAATGAAAATTATCATTGAAGACAGACTGAAAGAAATAATTTAATTTCTCCCAGTATGCATTAAGTAATATACCGTCATAAAACATATGTTGCCAGTTTGCTTTTATTTTTCATTTACATCTCCAACAGCCATCATCATGACCAAACATCAGTTTCATTTTACGAGGTGTAATATAAATACTGTGAATGAATTTCCAAGCAAATAATTCCCAATGTAAGGATAATGAAGTTTGTTTTGAGGACATAAATATTATTTTTTGTCATGTTCTGTAGGGAGATGATCATTAACTTTGTATAATAGTTCCAAAAATTATTCTTAATGTATAATTTTGCATTTTAGTGACTCTATATATTCTAGAGAAATAACCATTACACTGAACTGGGTCATTATCCAAGAGTATTATGAATTCTATAAAATCAGAAGCATTTTGTCTAATTGAAGATTGCTTATTATATATTGCCTTAACACCTGTAATTCTAACCATAAATAATTTTCTATATTATATCTTTCTACTATTTGATTAACAGAGAGGAACTTTTCTGAATCCATTAGTTGATGTCAATGTATTAAATTTCTTTCTTTAAAAGCAATAATTTTATTGAGGTCAAAGGTGTCAATGCTACTATTTGTACAAGCAATAGGAAAAGTATGAATGCCCAAGCCTTAATAATTGAGTTTTTATTTAAATAATTTTTAAATATAGATAAGGTATTAATTATATGCTTAGAAAATATTTGCTTATTTTTATTTTCTAAAATGAAATCCTTTATCATCCAGTAGAAGTTATTTGTGAGATTTTTTTGAATAATTCATTTCCAATGAACTATTTAATTCCAAACAGATTTGTTCATGTATTCATTTCCATATAGATGAATATGTTGATTTTAAACATAATGTTGTATTTTTGATGACATATGATAGCTCATACATATCAGTATTGGGGAGGTTAATTCCTCCTTTTCCCCATTCTAATATATTATTAATGCAGCTCTAGGTTTATTAGGATAGCATAGAAATCTCAAAATTGCTTTATTAATTTCTTGTATAATATGTTTAGGAGGGGGAAGAGAAAGAGTTTTAATGAGGTACAATATTTTAGGAAGGACAAGTGTTTTAATTGAAAACAATCTATATTCCATAGTAAAGAAAATCTGTTCCAAGTATCCATAAGAGATCTAATCCTAGTTAAAATATTAGTATCTTTAATCAATAATGTTTAACTTATGTCATCTGTTACTAAAACTCCTAAATAAATAATTGTGTTATCTGAAACAACATATCTGGAATAATTTTATTTATAGTTTTCTTATTACAATTTATAGGTAACATCTTAGTTTAGTTTTCGATAAATTGAAGACCAGATATATTTTGAAATTTTGCCATTGTTTTAAATAAAGCTTGTAAAGATGATTTATTGTCAACTATAGTGAATAAAATATCATCTATGAATAGCTGAAGTTTTAGCTCTAAAGCTCTATTAAACTTTATACCTTTAATATTTGTATCTAGTCTGACACAATTTGCAAAAGGTTCCATTAACAAAGCAAACACCAATGGGGACAGGGACAACCTTACTTGGTACCTTTAGCTATTGTAATAGAGCTAAAGATACATGTTCCTAATTTGATATAGAATAGGGTATTTTCATATAAAAATTTAATTAAAAAATAGAAATTTTGTGGAAATCTATATTCATTGAAAACCTGCAGTAGATTATTCCAGTTAACTGAATCAAAAGTACTATTTGTATCCAGGCTCACAAGGGTCATATACTTCTGTTTCAAATACGTGTGATCAATTAATGTGAGTATACTTTTAATATTGTCATATGTGTTTCTTCCTTTTATAAAGCCAGTTTGAGCTTCTTGAATTAAAAGAGGCATAAAATGTTTTATTCTATTTGCATATATTGCCATAAACATTTTGTAATCTACATTTAACAATGCTATAGGCCTATATGAAGAACAAACTTTTTTATCCTTACCAGCCTTTAGAATTGGGCAAATTAAGGAATATATCCATGAAGGGAGTATGTTAGTGTAATCTTTAATTAAAGTGTAAACTTTTAACAACAAAGCTAAAGATACCTTTGTCAACATTTTGTACATTTCAGGTATAATGTCATAGGTGAAGGCTAAGGATAAGGTGTATGAAGAGTTGTATGAAAGTTTGGACACTAAGGAGGGAGAAAAGGACCTGTACCGATTGGCTAGACAGAGGGACCGAGCTAGTAAAGATGTGCAGCAGGTAAGGGTGATAAAGGATAATGAGGAAAACATACTCACAAGTGAGGAGAGTGTGTTGGGTAGATGGAAAGAGTACTTTGAGGGTCTGATGAATGAAGAGAATGAGAGGGAGAGAAGGATGGATGATGTGCGGATAGTAAATCATGAAGTGCAGTGGATTAGCAAGGAGGAAGTATGGATAGCTATGAAGATGACGAATGACAAGGCTGTTGGTTCAGATGACATACCTGTGGAAGCATGGAGGTGTTTAGGTGAAATGGCAGTGGAGTTTTTAACTAGATTGTTTAATGAAAACTTGGAAAGTGAGGGGATGCCTGAGGAATGGAGAAAAAGTGTTTTGGTACCAATTTTTAAGAATAAGGGTGATGTGCAGAGTTGTAGTAACTACAGAGGGATTAAACTGATCAGTCACAGCATGAAGTTATGGGAAAGAGTAGTGGAAGCTAGGTTAAGAAGATAAGTGATGATTAGTGATCAGCAGTATAGTTTCATGCCAGGAAAGAGCACTACAGATGTGATGTTTGCTCTGAGAGTATTGATGGAGAAGTACAGAGAAGGTCAGAAGGGGTTGCATTGTGTCTTTGTGGACTTAGAGAAAGCATATGACAGGGTGCCTAGAGAGGAGTTGTGGTATTGCATGAGGAAGTCGGGAGTGTCAGAGAAGTATGTTAGAGTGTTACAGGATGTGTACGAGGGTAGTGTGACAGCAGTGAGGTCTGCAGTGGGAGCAACGGATAAGCCCTTTCTTATTTGTAATGGTGATGGACAGGTTGACAGACGAGATCAGACAGGAGTCCCCGTGAACTATGATGTTTGCAGATGAGATTGTGATTTATAGTGAGAGTAGGGAACAGGTGGAAGAGACCCTGGAGATATGCTCTAGAGCAAAGAGAAATGAAGGTCAGCAGGACTAAGACAGAATATATGTGTGTGAATGAGAGGGAGGATAGAGGAATGGTAAGGATGCAGGGAGTAGAGGTGGTGAAGGTGGATGAGTTTAAATACTTGGGATCAACAGTTCAGAGTAATGGTGAATGTGGAAGAGAGGTGAAGAAGAGAGTACAGGCAGGATTGAGTGCATGGAGAAGAGTTCAAATGCTGAAGATAATTGATCGGGTAAAGCACTCTGTTGTAGCAGGCAGAAGTAAAAAGTAGTAAAAACAGCGGATAATGCACCAACGGCTGTGATAAGTCTTAAAAGTCACAAATTCACAAACAGCGAATGCTGGTTTACCTTTTATTGTAAAAACTACAAGGAACAGGATCCAAAAGTAAGCCTGATGAAGCGTCATTCTTGGACGTGAAAGCGCTTACTTTTGGATCCTGTTCCTTGTAGTTTTTACAATAAAAGGTAAACCAGCATTCGCTGTTTGTGAATTTGTGACTTTTAAGACTTATCACAGCCGTTGGTGCACTATCCGCTGTTTTTACTACTTTTTGCATGGAGAAGAGTGTCAAGAGTGATTTGTGACAGACGAGTACCAGTAAGAGTGAAAGGGAAGGTCTACAAGAGGGTAGTGAGACCAGCTATGTTATATGGGTTGGAGACTGTGGCATTGACAAAAGGCAGGAGTCAGAGCTGGACGTGGAAGAGTTAAAGATGTTAAGATTTTAACTGGGTATGACAAGGGTGGACAGGATTAGGAATAAGTATATTAGAGGGTCAGCCCAGGTTGGAAGATTTGGAAACAAAGCCAGAGAGGCAAGATTACATTGGTTTGGACATGTGCTGAGGAGGGATGCAGAGTATATTGGGAAAAAGATGCTAAGGATGAAGCTGCCAGGTAACAGGAAAAGAGGAAAGCCTAAGATAAGGTTTATGGATGTGGTGAGAGAGGACGTGCAGGTGGTTGGTGTGACAGAGCAAGATGCAGAAGACAAGACGAAATGGAAACAGATGATCTGCTGTGGCAACCCATAACGGGAGCAGCCAAAAGAAGAAGAAGAAGAAGGTATAATGTCATCAATACCAGGTGCTTTATTTGTTTTTAATTACTTAATTTGTGACTTCAATTTGGTCATTGTGATTTGTTTATCTAGAAGTTTTATTTGCTGCTCTATTAGTTTATTTTTAATATATTTGCTAAAGAATATTTTTGTATTATTAGATAATTCCCATTCTGTAGTAGATGAATTAATTGTATTAAAGTGTAACCTAAAGGCTTCCAAAATGTTTGGTAAATCTGTAACTTTTTTCTTAGTGCTGGAATATAAAGTTCTTTCATTTGATTTGATAATTTTCTTTGTTCTGTTTGCTAAAGTTCCTTGATCTTTAGGATTTGTAGAATAAGAATTTATTTTGATTTTTTCTAGATTGATCATAGTTTTATGATGTAGTATTTCTAAATATTTATTGTTTGTTTGCTCAAGTTCTTTCATTAGATAACTATTCCCCTTTTGTATTTCAGTCTTAAGATTATCAGCGTTTGCTTGCAACTCTAAAATGTCTTTGTCCCATTGCTTCCTTTTTGAATAAACCAAGATAAAACCTTACCATACATATATGGCTTTAACGAATCCCAAACAAATATTTCAGATATGTTTTCATTAAGATTTATATTCAAGAAGGAATTTATGTTATTCACATAAAATTCATTGAAAATTTTTAAATTAGTGATATACAATGGAATTCTGGTAAGAGGCATTAGTTGCTTTGAATTAATTTCTAGATCTAAAGTGATTGCTTTGTGATCAGATAAGGGACATGTAATAACTTTAACTTTATCTAACTTTGAAATTATATCATTTGAAATGTATACTCTAACCATTCTATAATGGGTAGCATGAAGATGAGAATAGTGTGTAAAGAATAATGAATTTGGTTCTGCAAAATCATTGCTGCTTCAATGACAAATGTATCAATAAAATTCAATAATACCCTTGAGGTTGCAGATTTCCTATGTTTACATTTTGTGTTGGAATCGTTATCTTTCAGGATGCAATTAAAATCACCAGTGAGTATTAAACTTCCATTAGAATATTGTATAATGGCTTCAAACTGATGTTTAACTACTTTAATGCCAACCCCAGGTATCCGATAAATATTAATTAATGTATATATCTTTCCATTTATTGCTAAAGTCACTAAACAAAACATATCAGAAGAATCATAAAATGTATTTATAATTTTGGATGTTAAAGTAGAATTTTTCCATAAAATTGCTATGTCCTTTTTCATTTGCTTATAATGAAAATGTACCAGGACTGAGTAGTTATTTAAATTTAATCTATTAATGTCCCCTTTTAATAAGTGTGTTTCTTGAAGAAAAACTAAATGGGGATTATATAAGTTTAAATATCTAAATAGACTTCTCCTTTTAGTGTTATTATTAAGACCATTAATATTAATACAGATATACTTCATACTCATAGCTCATAGAATTACAGGAGATATGAATAACCATTCATGTTCAAAGTTGTTGGAATTTATATATGATTTTAAAGAAAAACAGCATATAATCATGCTTAACAATTAAATAAATTATCATGGCTGACACCAAATAATAGAACCCAAAACATAAAAAAAAACATGTAAACTGATTCAAAAAAACAAACTCCCAACTTAATGAGGTATAGAACCCCATACTTGGATAGAAAAGCTATCCAAGGAAACCCTCTTACACTAGCAATGAAAATCATCACAGACCCTATCTATATGAAAATTAACATAAGTAATGCAATTATCAAAATGAAATATAAATTCAGCCTAAACTAAATTTGCCATAAGATTCTTACTGAGTAAGGAAACAAATAAATATATTTGTATCTATCTAATGAAAAACATAGTTAATCTAAATATTTGAGTGGGTATTATCAATAAGAACATTTGGTAAATGATTAAGAAAAAAGGTGAAATGCAAAAAATATTAATCAAAAATAAATAAATAAGAATGTATTGATTTTGCATAGAACCTTTGACACTATAACAAGTATTAAACTGTATGCTTTGTTTTCATAAGACAATTACAAGCACAAAACTACTTAATAAATGTGTGATTGGAGTTAGCAGATATATATATATATATATATATATATATATATATAAATATATATATATATATATATATATATATATATATATATATATATATATGAATGCTCAACTATTTATTAATACCAAGAGATATATGAAACTCTAATAATTTAATTTTGTTTAACAACCACTTTCAGATAACTTGACTATTGCAAGTCCAGGTCAAAGCATAACATTTCATAAAGGAGAATGAATATAGCCTAATAATTATATTGTTGCATTGTTAGGTGGAAAAACCATAGGCAATGACACGATCTTACAGTAACTGACACTGCAAAATATTTGAACACATTATTGTCTTAGTCTATTCAGGGGAAAAAAAGAACACTTGCATTTACATAGGTTTTAGACTTTGTATAAAAATGGTATTGATTACAATACCAGAAGTCTTGTGATCATTTAAATTATTAGTATTGATGTATATTTACACCCTTGCAGTAACAAGCAATTAATTCCAATACAGAATCAATGGTATTAGTGAACTACATTGACATTAATAAGAGACAAACAGTTTAGACTGAACCCAGTTAGCAATCAGTATATACATTCAAAATATTAAGATGTGTTGTCTTTAACCCATTATTAATCATAGATGTCAACTGTGCAGATCTTCACAAAATGACCAGTTCTATGAACTTTTAGATCTTTTTTCACAGCACTGCTGCCTGTCATCAGTTAGGGACATAATTTCATATATTGGAGTTAGAAAATAATAACAGGCATCTGAGCTTCATGCTTCTTATCCCCCATTTAACTCATGGCAATGTGAAGCTTGTCACTCAATCAGTCTCTTAGGTCTGGAAGAGCAACATCTAATAACCATCTCCACTTCTGGGCCCCTGCCTCTCCCCTATCTACAGCCTGGTATCAACTTCCTGTTCTGTAGAATTAAGAGGCATGTTATTAAATCTATTGTAAATTTCACTAAACTAATGATGGAAGATTTAACATACGCTCTAATATTACCAGCAGTGTTAGCATTTAAATGAAGGTATAAGTATGTAACATAAATAAAACTGATTTTGCTATTATAAGAAACATAATTAAAAGGCATCTTACCAATTAACGCTATTATGTGAATTTAAAAGTTTTCCAATTTTAAAAGAAAAAAAAGCATGTGAACAAGTCAGACGAACCTTAACCTTTAAGGTGAAGTCATTGCGAGAGAGTCTTAAGACTTCCTGGAGATCTCACACTACTGTAATGGTTATCAGTGTATTAACTTGAAAGTGGATGCCCTAAAGGAGGTCGCAACCTCAGTGAGAATCTATTTAGAGTGCAGGCAAGCAAAAAGTGAAAATTAAGTGCGTCTTTAGCTCCAGAAAGCATAAAGATGAAAAACTATGTGCATTTTAAACAAAAAGAGAGAAACCGATCGTGACCACTGCTAAACCACCATAATAGCCCAGACAGACATCATAAACTTTTCCTGCCCTTCCAAGTTTGAAGCCAGCATTATATTTAAGTAAAAACTAAAGAAATACATGGCTAAAAGAAACAAAAAAGAAGAAAACCAGTCATGATCACTGCCAAACCACCACAGAAGAACAAACAAGCACCACATACCTTTCCTGCCCCTCCAAGTTCATAACTAACATCACATACAAGTAGAAAGTGAAGAAATCCATGACTAAAATGACAAAATAACTATGGTGGAACCATGGTGCCAAGAAGCAATGTGTCTTAAAAATTCAGTTAAACAGCTCCATACAAACATCATAGATTCCACCACAATTCTATTCAGTGAAACTTCATGGCCCATCATTGTAATCCAGGGAAGGCACACATTAAACTAAAACCAATCACTGCTTTTACATTTAGAATTGCATTGTTAATACAAGTAACAACTAAATTTTAGCTATATATTATATAAGTGAGCTTGGCAACTGGTAGTAAGGTACAATAGCAAGAACGTGTTTAGTTTTGCCTTTTTCAGATAATCTTAAGGATGTCGTCATTTTGCTTCGTAGTTTAAAGGCAACAATGGTACAAACCATAAAAGTAATCTTTTTGTTTCAGAATTCAGTGGTAACATTAGCATAACTTTGAATAACTTGTCACATCAAAAATAAAAGGAAAGCAACATTCGAGTGATAAAAGAAGTATATAGGCAGATAATATTACACGTTTATTTGTCCTTCATCTTCTTCTTTTTCTAGTCCAGAGTCGTAGACACTGGAGCAACAAGAGATCTGTGAGCTCCCTCAATGCCATATGAGAGAGACTCCTTCATTTTCTTCAGGGAGTCCATAAATATGCAGGTTGTTTCTCCTCAACCTATTTTCAAGATCATCCAGCTTGTTCAATAAAGATGTATTTTCTTTTAAACAAAATTCTTTTTGATGTTCCTCTTCTGAAAGTCTGCCTTTGATATCATTGAGAGAGTCTTCTACACCTGTAATTTGTGTTTTATGCTGCATTATAATTTCTTGACGTTGTTCCATGTGCATAGAACATTTATCCTTAAAAGCATCCAGTTTATCTATTTTGTCAATTTTTAAAGTCAAGCCCTGCATAGTAGTTATGAGAGATCGCAGTTCTTTTTTGACTGAGGAATCCTATGAAGTGTTCTCAATGTAACTTATTGTTAATAGCTGTGAAGTCAGTATCTTTGCTGGTTGAATTTGACAGGAATTTAAAATGTTTGAAGAGAAAAAAATCCCAAGGTTGTCTTCCACACGATTCAGCAGATGATTAGAATTAAAGTAATAAGTCAACTACCATTTATAACTGAAAATTCCTGTCAGAAATATTTATGAGATAGCAGAGCTGAGAAACTGTGATGCTACCAAGCCACCATGTTGGCCATTCCCCTTCTGCTCTA
>NC_056736.1:456954832-456957332 GCF_019279795.1 Protopterus annectens
GTAATTCCTAATATCACTCGTGTTTGCATATGCGAGTTCTTAACTGTCTTGAAGTTTGTTCAACATAAAATGCTGAACATGCACATGTTGCCAAATAACTCAACCATGAAGAACTGTAATTGTTAAATGTTAAGATATCAAATACCCTGGCTGTATTGTTAGATGTAAATTGTTTTGTTTTACAATTGTATTTACATGCGGAACAATGTCCACAAGGTTGACAACCTACCAACAGATTTCCATCCATGCTAATTTGTTTCTCAACATCATGTTTAAAAGTGATTTAAATAGTTGCCTATAGTTTTGCCCGTTCTGTATGAAAACATGCAATTTGTGGTTATCAGCTCACATAATTTATCATCCAATTTTAAAATGTCCCGATGTTTATTAATTCATGATCTAAGGAACAAAATATTACTGCCAAAAGTAGTCACAAATCTCAGCTTATTATCTGTCACTCTATTTTTAGTATATTGTAATAAATATGACCTGTCCATCCTTCTAACAGATCTCTGTGTAACCAATATACCATTAAGTGTATACCCTCTCTCATACAATCTTTTAACAAGAATGGATTCTTGTTAAGAAAATACTTCTTCTGATGAACATATCCCAAGAATTCTTATAAACTGCTATTTATTTATATTTTTCATAATGTGTGCTGGGTGACAATTTATGGCATGTAATAATGTGTTATACTGGGAATTTTTCTGGTGTGCAGTACTATGTAAAGTACCATCATCATTTTTAGGAACACAGACATCCAAAAAAGAAATTCGTTTTAAATCATATTGAATGCTAAACTGTATCCTCCACTTGTTCTCATTTAAATATTATACAAATGCTTCTAAATATATCAAGTCTGACTTTGACTGGTATCATAAATAATCTGTTCTTCAATGAACCCCATAAATAAATCTGCATAAATGGGGGCAATTGATGCCCCATTGCAGTTCCTTTTAACTGTAAAAAGCATTCCTTATTAAAATAAAAAGCATTTTAGTGAGAACATGTTCAGTAAGAAATACCAAAAAGCTATTAAAACCAGGACTATATAAAGATGTTTGATTAAACCAGTAATGTAAAGCCATCATCATGCCTAGTGAGGTATATAAAGCTGCCATATTCAATGTACACATATACTACCCCTTCTCTAATTGTGTGTCTTCCAAAATGGTCAAGAACTGTGTTGTGTCTTGAATATGAGAACGTATACTACTTAATAAAGGTTCCAAATATTTGGTCACAAACAGAGGTAATAGTTTGATCAAGGACCCACAGCTAGAGACAATCTGTCTACCAGGGGGATGTGTATAATCTTTGTGTATCTTTGGGAGCATATAAAAATATCGATGGATGGGATCCTGAGCTGTCAAATGAAAAAAAAACATCTTTAGAGATAATGCCTTCTGCTAAAGCAAGTTGCAAAAATGCATCTATATCATGTTTGAACTTGAGTGGGATCCAGAATAATTTTTTGATAGTCTGTTGTCCAAAAGCTGTTTTGGGGGCTTTCATTAAATACATAGTCTAATCCTAGAGAACTAATGCACCATCTTTATCTGCAGTATTTATCACAACATTTTTGTTAGTCTGAAGATTCTATAAAATATTTGTTTGAGATTTGGACAAATTATTGCTACAACCAACATTATACTTAAAGTGCAATTGTTTTAGTGTACATTGTTGGAAGGCTGTTAACATATTTATTCATTGGAGGTGTGAAGCTAGACCGTTTAAACTTAAACCCATTATTTATTTATTTTACATTTGTTTACCGGGATAGTCCGACTGGATACATATTCATTTTCAGCAGGGGCCCGGGGAGAAAAGCTCCACAAAGACAAACTTACATAGATTACACAGAAGTTAGCTAACAATTATAAAAACAAAGTGATTATATACAATGGGGTTAGTAGTGTTCCCTAGTAGGGACTCACAATTGTCATGGACAGAATTAAAAGTAAGAGACATCAGGTTGGAAGCACAGCTTGGTGATGTAGTTACAAGTTATGATAATTGCAGAATATGCTTTTAGTTTATAACTTAATCAGGGTTGGTACATGGGCATAGCCAATTCTCTTTGAGATACTGTTTGAGGTTTTTTTTGAAGAGACTTTTGGAGGATTGTAGGGTTATATAGTTTGGCAACAAATTCCAGGTTTTGCCAATGAAGTTGGCAAACAGGGATTCACCAGCAGAGTTATTAGTTTTGTGGGTTTAGACCAGTAGTTTATCGGCTGACTGTAGGGATCTTAGATTGCTATATGGCTTAATAATATTTTTAAGTGAGGGGGTATCCTCAGGGTGGTACAAAATTTTGTGCGCTATTAAGAGTTGATTGAATTGAATTAAGCTGGGCAGTTCTAGCCACTCTAGTTGTTTAAGGTTCTGGCAGTGGTGGGTTCTATAGGTGGAGCCAGTGGCGAATCTGGCAATATGATTGTAGCTATGGGACAGCTTACCTACTTCAGATTTGTTGAGGTTTGAGAGTACAGGT